>NC_071087.1:28435992-28595992 GCF_027358695.1 Spea bombifrons | reverse complement strand
TTCTCATGTCACTCGCCAATTTCTGACCATAACACATTTTTAGAAAACCCCTGTTGTTAATATGTGCCCCAGTGAGTGCATAGTGTACATATTTTGTTTAAGGGAACACATTTATCCTTAATTTTTAATCCATCCTTTACACTTTGGAAATTAGCCAGACATTTTTGTTACAGGGATATGCAAACAATTACAGCATTAACATTGTTGTCACTAAGGTTATTAATATCACAACTTGATGAATGATTTATTTTAAGGAATGCACACATACAAAACATATGAAAATTTACAAATGTATAAGTGTGTTAACCATAAGCCTTTGTTAACTTTATTTGTCCCCGAATGGAGACAGCGGGGAACGCGCTCGGATGACGTCACTCACAAGAGCGGGTGTCCACGAGCAACAAGTTTAAAAACCGGCACTGAGTATCACTCAGTGCTCAGTTATTGTGCCATATTTGAGCTCCTCTCTGCTTCTTGCAGTTTTGGATTGATCTTGTTGCTGACCTTGGATTCCCTTTTGGACCTTGCTGATTTCTATTATACTTACCCTGGCTATTGATATCTGGACTACGCTGTCTTCTATAACCCTGACCCAGCTAATGTTATCTGGACTTTGCTGTCTTCCATGATCCTGACCCTGGCTTCGCTTCCCCACCTGAGCTACTTCTGCATACCGGCACTCACGGCGCTCGTCTGCTACCGCTTCTGCCTGTGTGGCCCCTCCACGCCGCGCGCGGAGGTAACACAGGCAGAGCTTGTTGTTGTTGACGATGTTGCCATCGCGACGGCGCCATTCTCGTGCGCCGGTCGTGATGACGTCATCGTCCGTCCATTGGAAGTTTTCCCCGCCTCCAGTCCATATAAACACTCTTTGCCCAGTGCTTAGTGCCCGTGCAAAGAGTCTTTATTACTCTGGGTGTGTGTTTGTTCGTTTGTGCTCCTGTACCTTCGCTACCTGATTTCCGTGTACCAGACCTCGGCTATTGTTCCTGACCTTCGCTCCTACGCTGCCTGCCCCGACCTCGGCTTGGTCATTGATTCTGAACCTGTGCTGCCTGCCCCGACCTCGGCTTGGTTATTGATTCCGAACCTGTGCTGCCTGCCCCGACCTCGGCTTTGTTATTGATTCTGAACCTGTGCTGCCTGCCCCGACCTTGGCTTACTACGTCCTTGTGCCTCTGCCTCTGGTCCTGTTCCATCTGCGTGTACATCGCCACTCCTGCTTAGTGGGTCCATTGTCCTGTGGTGCCTTGCCTAGCGTAACACCGAAATCTTACAGCTATAGAGTCTCCATGCAGTTTCCCTGGGCTTTGGTGATTCATTCTAGAATTTTCTGTGTATTGACTCCTGACTTGCCTCTGTGCACCCTGCCTGCTACTGATCTTGATCTCTGCTTGTTCTGGACTCCTCTTTTCCTGATTATTATTTGTGTTCAACCTTGCCTTGTCTAACGATCAGTCTCCCGAAGTTTGTCTAGGTTATAGTCACAAACCTTAATTGAACTTTGTATAACTAAATCTCCTAACTTCTTAAACATCAACTAGTTCTGTTGAAAGGCTATACAACTTATTAATCATCCAGTGAACACATAGCTACATTGTACTTGTTCTCCTCCATGAAATATACTTCCGTCCAAACCGTTGTTTTACCTCTTTTGGTATATAACTGTTTATATTATATCCATCGTCTCTCATCACAAAGTGTAATTATTCCCAAGTGTTTTTCTGGTATTGGAATCTGCTTAGTTTGTTGGTAGTGGGTAATTTCTGGTAAGAAAAAGCATCTGCATGTCATCACATTTGCATACTAAAAAACATGTAAGAAGTGTCACAGTCATACCAGGGTCACAGAAAAGTTAACATCTATGGATTTAATTGGAATGTAGACAAAAAGGCAATATTGAAAACTTAAAAAGTATGATGCTCATAGCTAATGTTAAGCTTAGATAAACAGCAAATTATGTGGTCCTTGAGCGCTATACGAGGCATGTCAGGTACAGTGGCACACTGTTTTAATGCATATATAATATTTAATATTTTTGTATTCTTTATAGAATGCTATAATGATGTGGGATAATGGAAATGAACAAAAGGAACTTTAAAAATAACAATATACAAAATTAACAATAACATGAACAAACATAAGACATACATAAGCGGAAGAAGGCTCTGTTCTTGTCAGCTTAACGTCTACTAAGAGGTTGAGGGAATGAAAAAGAAGGTGTGACACTGCTTGTACTAGGATAATTACATCTCAAACCTTCTGTTTCCTCTTACCTTTAAGATGTAATAATCTCACCTTTGAGATGGTTACATGATTTTTAAAAAGAGAGCTCTTATTTTCAATGGTGAGATGAATTTATTTTATTATTTATTAAGACTAAGCAAGTAAGGATTTGAAGAAAAGTAAACTCACAGATGACTGCATCTTTAACTCTTTCAGAAATTGCAGTTTGTGCATCTCATTGTATGTAATGGAGTTTATGGCCCTCTGGCATTTACAAAAGTTTGACATATGTTTTCCATATTACATTCCTTCACAGTTGCTTTAAGCCTGGCTGTAAGAATTTTAAAATTGGTTATTGACCACACAGATATGTTATCTTCAGAGGTTGAAAGTTAAATTTGCAAAATGATTTATTTGTGTCCCCATGGGTGTTGTTGCTATTAACAGGCCAGGTGCTTTGCGTTTGATACCAATTGTGTTATTTCCAGAAACTCAGTTAGTGACCACATTAAATAACACACAAAATATCTCCCTTTTCATATCTATCTACCTATCTATCTACCTATCTATCTATCTTTAAAGTACTGTGCAAACATTCTAGGCAGGTGTAAAAAATGCTGTAAAGTAATCATGCTTTCAAAAATAGAAATGTTAATAGTTTATTTGTATCATGTAACAAAACGCAAATTGGGTGAACAGAAGAAAAATCAAATTTTGGCGTGACCAACTTCTGCCTTCAAAACAGCATCAATTCTTCTAGGTACAATTGCACAAAGTTAGGAATAAAGTTAGGTGTATGTGAAAGTAATTATACCAAACATGTGCTAATGATCATCAATTTGATATGTAGATTGAAATACAATCATTAACTGAGACAGAACCAGCTACAGTTTGTAGGAGGAATAAAACTGGATGAGCAACAGCCAAACTCACTAAGAAGATGAGGTTGCTGAAGACAGTTGAATGTCAGAAGTCTTACACCATGGCACATCAACAAGACACAAGGTAGTTATACTGCATCAGGAAGATCTCTCCCAGACAGACATTTCAAGGCAGACAAGAGTTTCCAGTTCTTTTGAAGATGCACAAAGAAACAGGGTCAGGGTCAGGAGCCTTATTTTTATTCTGAAGGGTATGAAGGGTATGGGAAGCCAATGGAGTGATTGTCACAGTGGAGCAGCAGATGAGAAATGGTGACAGAGAAAGTTGAATCTAGCTACAGTGTTGTGGACGGATTGAATCGGTAAAAGTTAGTCGATTAAAAGTTAATCGCTCTAGCAGCTTGGATGCCAAGGGGAGAAGGGAAACTGGACGGTAGTTTGATGAAGATGTGAGATCAAGGAACGGTTTCTTTAGGATGGGAGAGAGGATAGTATGCTGAAATGATGGATGGTAATATACCAGAGGAAAGCGAGATTAAAGATGTTAGTTAGGGTTTGGGTAAGGATATTAGAATGGTAGCAGGTGGTAAGGTGGGAGGATGAGAGAACCTCAAAAACTTCAGTAGAGGTGACTAGACGGAAGCCGTTGAGGGTAGCTTGTGGCGGGGAGGGAGGTCAAAGTACCATGTGTTTGACACCATGGGTGAGGGTTTTATCCCAGATGGTGTCAATTTTGTTAGTAAAGTAGGTGGCAAGCTCTTGGGCAGAGAAGTTAAAAGGCATGAAAGCTATGGTATATAACATCATACCCCATGCTGTGGTGTAGGAGAAAACATTTTGAGGCAATAGACTAGATGAGATGGGGGTATGTCTAGAGGTACTTAAAACATTAGCTATTGTTATGAACTATGTATTATGCGGTGAATCTAGAAGGGTGCAACTTAATTAAACGGCCTTCCATCAGAAGTGGTAGGGCCTAATGCATTGAGGGAACTTGCATAGGGTAGGCAATGACTGATTGCTATCTGAGTCTTTATATCCGAATAAATGGGCAGACTAGATGGGCTGAATAGTTCTTATCAGTCATTAAATTCTAAACTCAGAAGCTATGCTTCTACACAATAGTGTCTTTTGCCAACAAGCAGGACGAAAATACACAAAGGGGTCTATGAAAGCAGGTAAACTATATCCACAAAGGGATTTCACAATGATGGGTTCTTTCTGTAGTTGCTCCACTCTTTCATGTAGTATAATTAAAATACATTTAAAATATGTAACTATTGACAAAAAACTTAAAATTACACCAACAAAAATGTTCAGGTCACAATGATGTTATAAGATAAACAGTAGAACACATAAAGCATCTAGCAGTACTACATAGCTTAAGGAAATTGTTATAAAAAATATATAAACAAACTTGCCACACTCACCACTGTCCAGTCTCAGGGATAATAAATTGACAGTTGTTATGGCATTTCCAATCCACACTTAATACTGAAAAGGATACGCATCTAGAAATTATTTTCAGATTGGAACATTCATTTAGTAAAATGGAATATAACATATTTAACAGATGTGACTCCTTGGGAAATAAATGTGCATATATTTTGAAGGATTATAAAAAATGCTAATTGTGCAATAAGTAGGCACCTGTCCCAAGCATTTATATAATGAGGTATTTGACGATGAAATTGAGAAAAACTGGAATTTAACATTTAATTTCTGCTGGCAGGTGTTCAATTATGTCCAGCTAGAAAGGAAAACACACAGTATGCAATTTACACTAAACATAATTTAATGGTTGTTTAAGTAACTGAGCACTGAATTTTTCTCAGCATTCCTTTCTATCACCTTTAATCCAGCTGCAATGCCATTTTTCTTTTTTTGTGATGTACTATGTTTTCTGACACCTTTCTATCAGAACCAGCATTAACTTTTTCAGCAATTTGAGCTCCAGAAGCTCATCTGTTGGATTTGACCACACGGGCCATCCTTCACCAGCCACATGAATCAATGAGCCTTGGCATCCCATGACCGTGTCGCCAGTTTACCACTTTTCCCTCCTTGGACTACTTTTGATTTGGTGCCATGTTCCCACATTTAATCTCTCATTCTTTCACTCACACTCTCATTATTGTTCACTCTCTCACACTCTCTAAATTTTTCCCTACCTTTTCTGCCAACCACTCCTGCTTCTGCCGACCACTTCTGCATCTTCTTCGCCCTCATCTTGCGGTGACATCCTCTCGCCGATCCTCCAACTGAAAGAAAGAACGTCACTAAAAGTGCTGTCATTTGGCTCTAACTTGAACTTGGGACAGTATGGCAGAGCTTCATCCACTGGCTTTTCACTGTCAGGGTGAATTTGAATTTCAAGCCCAGCCCTGCTGTTTTACCTCTTAATAAATGTATCCAAATGTATATTAGACTAAAAATGTGAGAGGGCTAAGTGGGGGAAGCAACAAGTCAAGAAACAGAAAGATATTAATTTATTTACTCACTCAGCATCAACTGTGTTCACAAAATTGTTTCTTTTAATCAGTTATGCACATTTTGGTTGATTAATGCAACTAAGATAAAGTTGTTCTATTATCAACTTTATTGTGTTCAAATGAAACCTCCATATATGCTATGTCCACCATATGTCTTAATGATTGATTTTACTCTGTCAGCCATTGACTCTACAAGTTCGGGCTAGTCCAGAATTCTTCGGAGGGTTATGTGAACCCAAGGCAACAAAGGGAGTGACTTCTGGGATCGCGGATGCATGCTCCTCTTCTGGACACCACCTGCAGGTTCTTGCATTAGTATTCTATTCTTTGCCCCACCTCCAACTGCTCAGGTGCTGGTTATTGCTTAATGAGCCCTTTAGTTATTTACACCCCATTCTCTCAGCAATCACTGCTGGTACATTTTGCTAGCTGCCTTGTATTTTCAGATTTGCCTTGTGTTTCCAGACAGTTCTGCTACTCTCCAGTCCATTGACCTTGGCTTTTTTCCTGACCATTTTGAATCATATACCCAGACTTTGCTCCTGTTTTTACTACTACTCTGCCTGGCTATGACCCATGGGAAACCTAACAAGGCCTCTGCTTGCAGAGTGCTTTGAGTCACCCACTACCCCTGCATCTGGACCCCAGCCTGTTCCGGTACTGGTATCCATTACAATGTGTTAGCATGTGTGTGCTAGAGGGAGTGTGTGGTAGCCTTAGTGTATTAGAGTGTATGTGTTTGAGTGTATGTTATTGTGAGAATTAATATTTATAAGTGTGTGTTAGTGTATGTGTTAGGATTTTTAAGTGTGAGAGTGTGTGTAAATGTGGGCCACTTGTCTTTACATCCTCCTCCCAGCCAGAAGGTGCCAGCCCTCCCCTGATTGTCCTCCAAAGCCAGAACTCCCAAACTACCCACTCCCCCAAAGAGTTGTTTTAGATATTTTGCTTTTTAAATAGTTTTTTATGTGCTGCAAGGTACGAGCTTTTCAGAACGCAGTAGAACAACTTGTCCCTGAAATACATTATTGTAGATAAAGGGAATGTCTCATGTCCTGTTCAGAATCATATAGCTTAGCATTGAAGGAAACGTGGTGTTATTGCATAATGTTCCAATAAGCTTGCAAAGTTTTATTTCAATGGACATACAAGCAGTATGACATTTAAACTTCACAACCTGGTGGCTTTCCTTCATTGACTTTCATTAGTTAATTATTATTATTATTATTTATTGTTTTATATAGCGCCATCAAATTTCCGTAGCGCTGTACAATGGGTAGACAGGACATAACAAGTAGTATGTAACATAACAAATTGACTTACAGAGACAACAGGTGAGGAGGGCCTTCCTCAAACGAGTTTACAATCTAGAGGTGTCTAGATTAATGAGTCTAGCTGGGTGAGTAACACCCAAGCACTATTGTGTACCAGTCAGTGTGAAAATTGGGGTGTTTATCTAGCAGACTGGTCTAACATAACAATAACAGAACTATAATACAATAAAATTAAAATAGAAAATACATTTCTATTTTAACCAAAGTTCTTGTATCTGTTGTCTTTCTAAACATTGCTGCCATCTGCTGGATGTAAAGTATTTCGTTAATATGAAATACTAACTAGTTTTATGTTTTATGTATCAAATATTTCTGTTAAATTCACTTCAAGTCCAGGTTTATTAAATTAGAAATCATATTGAAGTCTAATTCCCCTGATTAAATGCATCAAATTTTCACCCTGTTGCAAAGTTGATCAGCTGTCTTATCTGTAACTGCATGAGACAAAGGACAAATGGTAATAAGTAATGATGCAAAGAGGCTAAGATGCCTCTTCATGTAACTGCTAAGCCATGCAGCCAAACTATGGACAACATAAGTATATCCTGCTTGAGTAGAAGTCAACAAATTCAAAATTGGTCAATTAGCAAATTCATTGAGTCAAGTCTGGGTCTCAAAATTGAGATGTGTACATCACCTATGTTTTCCAGGACATATATAGTAAACGGTTGAAATTGTTTTGGCCTTCAAACGTAAAGTTCTGCCCTGCAATATGTATGATATATACCTGATTCTCCTTAAGTACAGGGCTTTTTATGTGCTGGTTAGTTATATGTAAAGTATATTTTTCCTGGAACAAAATGTCTGAATGTGGTCAATCTAGATTGCTGAGCTTTCTGCCAACTCCTGTTGAACACAACAGCTGTCTAAGAACTTGGTACTAAACCTCATGGGAGCTCAGAGTGAATCAAAATAGTGATGTGGGTATAGTTACTATACACGCCGGCCGCTTTAAAATCATTAAGTGGCCGACGTGCCTGCACAATGCTTCCCAGTGCCTCACTGATGCTCTTCGTCCCGCCCCTTTGAAGACGCTCAAGGGGGCAGGCTCACACAGAACAGCTCCTCGTGACAGGGGGAAGAACACGTCGGAGAAGAGCAGTCTGTGGCGAAGGAAGGCAGCAAAAACGTAAGTATTTAAAAAAATTGTTGGGGTGATAGGTGGGACAAACATTAAATAGAAAAACGGGGTGGCTGGGGGTATAAGTACACAACAGGGTGGTTGGGGCATCACATATATTAATACACACAGGGGGGTGGGTGGCTAAGAGCAATACAAATGGGTACATTAACCAGTACAAAAGGGGACATCAATCTACAAGGGAGGGGGGCTGGCTGGGGGTATCAAATAAATCAATACACAAGGGTGTTGGGGCATAAATGCACAAAGGGGCCTGGTTGGGGGCACAAATGCAGATGGGGCAATGCACAAGTGTTTGGGGGAAATACGTTAAAACCAAAATGGGTGGCCTGGCTGGGGCATCAATACACAAGAGGGGAAACACAAAACCAGTGTGGAAAGCATTTTTTATGCTTTGTGTAAAGTAACCCGTAGTGTTAGGGGTGTCGGTGTGGCAGAGCCTGTCCTGGTGTGTGTGTTTGGGTGTCGGTGTGGCAGAGCCTGTCCTGGTGTGTGTTTGGGTGTTGGTGTGGCAGAGCCTGTCCTGGTGTGTGTGTTTGGGTGTCGGTGTGGCAGAGCCTGTCCTGGTGTGTGTGTTTGGTGTGTCGGTGTGGCAGAGCCTGTCCTGGTGTGTGTGTTTGGGTGTCGGTGTGGCAGAGCCTGTTCTGGTGTGTGTTTGGGTGTTGGTGTGGCAGAGCCTGTCCTGGTGTGTGTGTTTGGGTGTCGGTGTGGCAGAGCCTGTCCTGGTGTGTGTGTTTGGTGTGTCGGTGTGGCAGAGCCTGTCCTGGTGTGTGATGGAGGGCCATCATCAGTCAACTGACTGCACCATCATATAATACAGCACTGTACAATGGGATGATAACATATAGTCATGTGTTTGTGTGTGTGTTTGAAACCCTGTTTGTCAATATTAAATATTTTAATGCTAGTTTCAGAGCTACATGTATTCAGTTTCTTTAAAGATATATGCCCTTACCTTAATTTCCTGTGCAGTATAACCTACAGTTGTCTCTGGATGAACAACTCAAGTTGCTAAAAGAGCCTTGCAGACTTAAATGATCCATCTCTTTGTTTCTGCATTTTAGAACCAGCCTGAAATGACCTCATATCTGTTCTAGAACCTATACATGCTACTATGAAATTAAAGTGTCTCTAAACCTAAAACAAGCAGTCCCAGATGTTTGATTTTATTATTTTGCTTAGTTAAGAGATCACCCTCCTAATGCATTCTTGACATATAAAGTATGTATATGTTTTGAATTCTGTTAGTAATAAACATATATATTATTAACAGAACCTTGGAAACATTTTCAGGTCTGTATGAAACATACATACATATCTTATAGCTATTTTTGCAAAAAATATGAAATATAAGCATGCACCTTTTTTCTAGGCTTTCAGTCTATTTTTTCGAGCAGTTTGGTTTAATGTTGCTCACAAGAAAAATCGAATATAATTTCATTGAGGTAGTTGCCAACATTCCTGGAGTATGTGTATAATTCTATGGTAATTATCAACAGAGTCCATTCCTTCGATAGTGATTATCAATAGAACATCCCTGTAGAGTAGTTTTGCCCAGAAAGGTAAAATAAAATGTAATTTGTTATATAAAAATATAGTTTTAGTAATTTCTATATTTTGTGATAATAAGCCTCATAGAATTAAAGTGCTGCCAGAAAATGGGCTTTGAACTGTTGTATAAGACCTTAACACTTTACATAGCTCACCAATCCATACTTCTTACTTTCCATCTAACTTTACTATGGCAAAATTAGGGGAAGTAGTGTTTTCTGTCTAAAAAAGAAAATGTGTCTGTAGATTTGATCTTTAGAAATCAATTAGAGTTAATGAACTGGCTACTGCTTGTCAAGGTCTTTGGAAGAAGACACATTCTGAGATAAACAAGAGTGGAAGCCTTTGTGTGAAGGGGCTCTCATCATCAATATTTCACATTTATTTAATCACAAAACTCCAATTTATTGTTATTTTGCAGATTTATTTGTCAGTGGCCCTACCAAAAGAGAGTAAGTGAGCCTGAATTATCCAAAAGGTGGTTTTTAAGAAATTCTCACCCACTTACATTAGTTTTAAGCAGAGATTATTCAAATTTTCACCATACAGTGACTGTACTCTCATAATCCACCAAGTTCAACCATTCCACAAACCCATTTTAGGTGATATAGAAGAGGGCAAAAAACCCACTGAGACAGTAATGTCATCTTAAAAGTGAAAAGAAAATCCTTCTTGACACCAAGGCAGTCAGACTCACCCTGGATCAACATTACCTTATCTACTTTAGCTGGTGATAACCCTGTTTGCATTTCATATCTAGAAAAACATCCAAATGTTTTTTGCAGCATCTCATGAGTAAATGCAGGCCTGGATTGGCTATCTGGCACACTTGGCAAATGCCCGAGGGGGCTGCTGCCCGACAATGCTGGATACTTACGTGATCTGCTGCTCCAGTGTGCAACCAGTACTCTATGTTAGCATGAAATGTACTGTTCAGTACCCCCCCCCGGTACTTACCTTTAAACAGTCCTGCGGCGAGTCTTCCTGCTCTGCCACGGTGCCGGCTTGTAATGCTGAGCGCCGGAATTTGACGTCACTTCCGGCGCTCAGCATTACAAGCCGGCACCGAGACCGAACAGGGAGACTCGCCACAGAGGAGAGAGAGAGGGGCGCCGAGCGGGTAAGCGAAAACCACTCGGCGCCCCTTTCTCTCTCCTCCGCTTAAAAAAAAAAAGCGCTTGGGGCGGGAAAGTGCCGCCCCTTCAAAAGTGCCGCCTGGGGCAATTGCCCCAGTCGGCTCCATTGTAGGGCCGGCCCTGGCTACAAAAACTGTAAGCAAAAAATGTTTTTTTTTTTAACTCTGACGTTTATGAGTTTGTTATCAATTATAGATAATTTAAACATTTGGGAAACATTTAGGATTTCTTTGTTTTTCATTCTCTCAGTGTAAGGTCGAAAAAAATTCGCATGGCATATTGTAATCACTAGAATAGGAGACAACAGGTTCCTCTTCAGCTGTTCCAAAACTGCAACACCTATGACTCTCAGCCAACATTTAATAGGCCAATAGCTACCTGAAGCAACAGGGCAAGTATAAAGTTCCAACCTTATTACTCTTAGCTGACCATCTAACCCCATGGATACAGTCCACTAACTCTGTTGGTAGCAATTATTGTGTCAGGGGATCAGTGCAATCATAGTCACTCTTGATTGGTCTATTAACCAATCAAGATCAGCTAGGTCATCCCTATGTTGGCTACATACAGACCTTGGCTACAGTTTATGGTTTTGCTTCCTTATCACCCTTGATGTTCTGGTTATTTCTGTTCTTACTTTGACCTTCTGATGGCTTTTAACAAGTTCCTCTGCTCCTTTGGCTACACAAAAATGATTTAACACCTTAACATGACCATAGGACCTCCTCCCATCTGACTCCACTGTCTGATCAGCATCTGAGAACCAGGAAACTCAACTGAAGTGGACAGGTGGCTGTTGTAGGGGAACATTTGCCAGGAGACATCGGATCAAGATCTATCCAACGACAAAGAGTGGGCACCCAATAAGCGCATATTGATTAAGATCATACCTCTTTTAATCTCCTACCTATATGGTGGAAAACAGAGGAAATTATTTATTAATGACTCAATGAATACCTTTTGCAAAAGTTGATCTAGTCCCCATAAAGTACTGCTTTCTCTTTTGTCCTAAAAAAATGTAATAAAAGTGGTTTGGTTCAGCTTTTAAGGAGGGAAGGTCCAGAGTCTACTAAGCCTGAAGCAGGATTACTCTCCATCCTTCAGGACACACTAAAGACCTAGATAAATTAATACTTATTAAGTAGGGAAAACTGATCCCTAAATTTAGTTATTTTTTCATAGTTTAAATTTTTTGATTTGTTAAATAAGCTGCTTGAAATTTCATTGAAGATGGCTAAGAAGACATTCAGTGCAGAGGAGGTCTATGAGTATTATGTGACATCATTTAAGTTATTACAGCAACTCAGCATAGACCCGGAGGGAGAGCAATGGATGTAGGGGCCCATGACTGTGGAGACCTAGGCGGCCCTTCCTCTACCACCCCTTCCTTGTCCTTTTGGTTTCATAGCAAAACAGTTCAGCTATATGTAAATAGCTGATTAAGGGGTCATTCGGGGTTGGTCTGTGGCCACCAGGGGACAGCCCCCTGGGGTAATTGATGCTATAAGTTGGGCTCCCTGCAGGGTTGTGCCTCATTATTTTAGCTACACCTCGAAAATGTTAGGGTTAGAAGTGATTATTTGCTGCTTTATCCAGTTGTACTTGTGTGGTGTTTTTCTTCAGGGAGACAAGCAATCACACTGATAAAAAAAAAAGAAAAAATGGTTCAGCACTCAACTCCCAGGAAGCTGGGTGCTAGTAGGAAAAAAGGGACAACTTAAACCCTCTTGAAGTATATGAACACAGAAAAGAATCCCAGCACTCCAAACAGCTTCCAATTTTAAGGTTACTTTATTCAGAGAAAGCAAAACAAAGGCCCTGTTTGGCCGAAACGTTACTTTTTTTGTTTTGTTTTGCTTTCTCTGAATAAAGTAACTGTTTTGGAAGCTGTTTGGAGTGCTGGGATTCTTTTCTGTGTAAGCTATCACGCTGAGACAGATTGCAGTTACCATGTGCCGTACCATTCTGTCCATGTGTATACAATCTTTGCCTGCGTCTCAATATGTACTGTACCTCTGATTGGAAGACAATAGGATATCTCATCATATTCCATTTGAACTCGTACTACATAAATCACAATAAACAAGAGTTCTGATAAAGCGATCAAAGCTTTAATGTTTCATGTTTATTTCAAGAATTATAACACTATACAAGGAAAACAGTTAGTATGGGCTGACCTTAGTTGGATTATATACGAGGAAAAATATGTCTCTTGCCAATAGGGACATATACAATTTATGAGGCACTTGTACTTTTATAAATTATAGAAACTCTTTTGGGTTTATGATTTTTAATGATATATAACAGCTGCAATAGCATATTTTGTGTTGCCAAATGACATAGACAGTAAATTTCCCCAGGCATACCATCTCAACTAAAGAACATGGACAGACTGAAGGTGGATCCCTAAAATTATTGTATTCGATTGTGTAGGCTGTTTTCATCACTATTCAGGCAGACATTTTGTTGTGTGAATAAATTATATATTACATTTTAGATACTTTTAGATAGAAGTAAAGCAGTGTCATAAGCCACAGGGATTTGCCTACTCAGTCTTCATATAAATTACACTAAGAGAAAGTGGTTTCCAATGCGTTTTTCTACAACTTCTAGATGTTTCTCTGTGGGTTCATATGAAAGTTCAAAAATGAGGACGGACACACAATGAAACAAAAACGAAAGGACTCAGATTTTTTGTTTGAAAATAATTGTTTTGTGTCTATTTAAGGCATTTTGTTGTGTTTCATTTGTGGTGTAGTGTGCTGGTGAAGGCGTTTGTATGTTCTTTTCCTCTGGGAGGGCGTTGTGGAAGTGACTTTGTGTTGTTTGTTTAAAAAAAAAACAGTTGCAGGGCAGGAGACGCTGGGAAGGAAGAGTATTGGAGCAATAAGAGAGAATGGTTGGACTAATAGTGGCAGGGAGAACTAGCTGCTCTTCTGGTCCAGCCTTGTCTATTAAACTATTGCTGTAATCTTGTGTTCTCTCCTTGTTTGCTGAGTGAGATTGGTAGCACCAACAGGGGAGTTGGGAGGGAGGAATCATCTCCTCAGCCCTATACTATTAATCATGTCTGTGAAGTAGCATTGCATTTGCAGCAGAGATGGCACCTTGACGTACTGTTGCTACCTGGGAACTATTGTGTGTGTGTGTGTATAGATGTGTGTGTGGGTATATATATATATGTATATATATATATATATATATATATATATATATATATATATATATATATACTTATAGCACATCTGTGAAAAGGTGGAAAATGAAGAGCGAGAGAGAGAGATGGAACTCAACAAATTTCAAATCGTTTTTGGTTTGTTTGCACATCTAACATATTTATTCTACAAGTTCCAGTAAACTGCTGACAGCTGTCTTTCAACTAAAATTATGGGTCTTGTTTTATAATGACTGTGACGAGGAGAATCCTGTCACTGGCAACGTCGTTTTTTTTTTGCTTGTATATTACTTGCTGCACAAAGCAGCAAGGGCATTGTTAACATCTATCCAAGCAGGTAGCTAATTGCAGGTTGTGATCAGTAAGGCCCTAGAAAGATCAACCTACTTAACAGAGTTTAGGGGAAAAAATGTTGTGCGTCTGTGAGTTCCTGTTTCCAAGGAAATCCCTCCCTTTGGGCTGTCTGCTCTGTCTGTACTGCATACCATGTACTGCTGGGTGTGTGATCTAAACTAGACTTGTGCTTTTGTCTTCGGGCGAACATGAAAACGAACACGAAGAGTGCGTTACGAAGACACAAAGAGCGGCGGTAAACTGTAGACGAAGACGAGGACACACAACACGAAGAATCTTCCTGATCGTCTTTGTTTTCGTCAACAAAGTCGCTGGTACGGACATTTAACTGATAGAGCGGGAACACCACTGGTCTCCCTGCCGGACAAGTTGCTGCATTAGGAGTTTATATGTCTGTATGAGCGACTCTATTGGTCGCCAGCAGGGGGCTCGTCTGCCATCAACCATTGGTTGATGGCAGATGACCCCCCTGCTGGGAACCAATAGAGTTGCTCATACGGACATTTAAACTCCTGGAGCCAGAGCTGCTGCGGTACGCGTTAACCCCGTATTAACCCCTTAATCGGAAAAAAACAAATAAAAAAGGAACACGAAGAATGTCCACGAATATGCACCCAAAGAGAAGACAGGAAAGGGCGAATATTCGCGGAATACGAAGATTTTTTTTGCCAAAGACGAGCACAAAGACGAAGAGCCCCCTGGTGCCCAAGTCTAATCTAAACTAGTAGACCTGTGGAGCTCAGAGGATGCTACTCAACTGCAATATAGAAGCAAGACCGAGCCTTTCTTACTCAATAAGCTGGGAAATGTTACTTGCTTTACTTGGACTTTACTTGTTTATGAGAAGGTCTCATTTGCAACGTGCTATAGGACTTTTACCCTTAAAGTGCTGCACCCTCATTTGTTTAATTTGTTTTATATATATATATATATAACAGGGTCTAATACTGTGGAGTGTTTGGAATATACTAGGGATTTGTGTAACAAAAAAGTGACCCCTCCTAGATTTTGTCTTGTATGGGGATGAAATGCACCCCCCTATCCAGAGTTGTCAGTATTCCTGAAGAATACTCTATGAAGAATATGTGTGATTGAAATGGTTTAAGGCGGCTAGTGACTAGCTTGCATTTCACTGGGATATTAAGGCCATCAACATTCCACGAACAGAGTTTCAGAATATTATTCTTTGGGCCAGGGTAGCATCTATTTTTGATGTAAGTTCCTGGAATCTGGAGTTGAATAAAGGACATAGCAACCATAAGTCTCTCCTGCCTGTAGGTTAACATGATGACTCATTACATATAAACTCCGATATTGGTAACGAAGGTTGCTTCAGTTGACATGAACAATCAGGTTAGTTTGGTGTCCTTGGCCAAATATCCCAGTATGAGAAAATGGGTTATTTAGTGACAATGTTGTAGTTGGTACTGGCAAGCCAAACTGGTGTTCAAAAGTGTAAGTTTCAGCTGTAGTTGGCAATCCAGTTGAAACTGGCACAGGGGTAATATAGAGTATAGATAGTCTATTGTAAATTATATTTTTAAGATGTACAGAGTTTGTTTCAGTATATCAAAGCTGCCAGGAGGTGGTAGTTGTAAAATGAAAATGAACAGCAATGGTTGCATGCAACAAGTTGTGTAAGGAAGGCAGAGTGATACCACAATTCCAAGTCAATGTGATTCCCTCATATCTGCCAATTAGTATGACAATAAAAGTCCTGTCCAGGCTAGATGAAAACACAGTTACAGGCTGCATAATGTAAAAAGATGTTAGGTTAGCAGTTCACTGTATCTTGCTCAAGCACAGTTCTTTGTATTGATACGAGGCGGTGATTGATAGCAGGATTGTGGTGATAGCGTACATTTTCTCAATTAGCACTATGGCTTAAATGTTATTCCACCAGGACAGGAGTTAAAATACGCATGATAATATGCAGACTGTGAAAGGGTAAATATCATAGGCCAAGATGGGGTTCGAGCTTCATTCTCACTAAAGGGTGAAATAAAAGCGTTAACGGTGATGGGATCTGGTTGCAGTCACCACAGCAGTCCTCGCAGTAAGCGCCTGGATGCTTGCATTTGGAACACCAAAACTCCTGTGGCGCGTATTTGACATTGTGGATGCGGGTCTAGGTCCTATAGATCCGCTAGGCATTAGCATTGTCGGCATGTGAGACCATTCCCGTTAGGCATCCAACACAGGTAAGTGAGTGGAGGGAGTCCTAAAACAGCTGTCCTTATCGGATTCCAGGGCTATTGAGTGAAGAGCAACGAGGGAACATTATTTTTGTCCACCAGCTTGTCCTGTTCGCTCTATGGTGTTTACTCGGGTAGATGAGTGCGGAGGAGGCAGATGATTTTATTTTCACCAGAGTGGGAGCCCCATTAACAGGTGAGGTCCACCCCTGGAAGTCCATAAATATTTATTTAAAAAAAACCATATTGTGATAGCAGTTTTAAAAGCGATAGGGTTATTTTTCAAATTTGCACTAGAATTGCTTTTAAAATAATCCCCAAAGCCTCTAAAGCCACATGATAATGTTGAATTTTAATTCAATTAGGAGATAAAAATTAAGTGCATTATTGTGTTTGAATAATTAAAAGGAACTGCTGCTTTTAGTCTGTGCTTTTTGCTTTTCAAAGAGTGTAATGGAGATGAATGAGATTGAAATTAAAAGCAAAGAAACCATTTATTTCTTGGTAACTGAGATCTGTGGCAGAATCTGACATTAACTAACATGTCTAATCAATAGTTTCCTTCCCCTCTCCCCAACCCATTAATACCATCCAGTAACCTAACAATAGGGGAAAGATGAGTTAAGGATGTAAAATGTACAAGTAAAATGTAAGACTTAGGAAAAGTGGCAGATCCTCTTTACGGATGAGTATTGTAGCAAAATAAGATACAAGATAACGACAGTTAATTATCACATACAAACATACCTTGTTTTAAAAAAGGAAAATTCCATATATTAATTTTTTTTTGGAAAAAAAATATGTCAGTTTTCACATTTGGATTTATTAGATGCCTCATTATTTCAGCGTCATGCCATTCGCTGTCAGTTCATCCTATTATTTTCAATTATGTTGTGTCTATTTTTGTTCTAACTTTTTCTTGACTTTTGTTGTTTGTGCTACTAAAATGTCTGAACATTTCAATCATAACATGCACATCAACCTCAAAACATTGTGTCTTATTGCCCGGTGTTGTCCTAAATGACACATATAATCCATGTGTTTAGATGATATAATTTTCCATGGACATAGCCACTGCTGTCTACACTTTTTTCTTACATTCCTAATACCGATATATTGTTAAAAAAAAAAAAAAACATCTTCGGTAAATATATTGTGTTTCCAACTGAACATGGATAAGCACATTTGGTTTGTTCTTGGCTATCTTTTCCATTTTCTGATGTTTCGTATTGCTAGAACCATTAAAACCTCTGTATTAAATTACTTTCACTTGCTGCATTGTTAAGACAGTAACTATTTTTTGATTTACTTTATTTTTTTATTCTTATAGCAATAGGGGAAAGACATTTTACTAGCAATGTCTACAACTACAGCAGAGAGAGAAAGACAAATATATCTAAACGTTAGAAGATTAGTAATGTTAATGAGCTTGATTATATTCCGAGTTGTTTATCCCTGTTGCTGTTCATTTGTGTTGTTATATTGTTACTATTTATCTTTCTGCGGTTGTAAATAATCTGTTATTTCATTCTAAATTTTATTAATTGTGGCTGTGTTTTTTGCAACCTGAAAATGAGAAATGTAAAAGATCATCCTGAATGTGCCTTCAAGGAAATACTTATCTCCGCTACATCTCTGATTTGGGCTTAACAATTTACAAGGTTATAATTTACTGACATTTTTGACTAGGAATTCAAGTTGAATAAATTAAGGAGCTATAAACTGACTTAGAAATACAAATTGAGGTTTTAAGAACAATTGAAGATCTTAGTTTAATGGTGGTGACTCATATTTTTGGCTTAAAACAACAGCTTTTCTAGCTGATAATTGCATTATCCAGCATTAACTTTTTCAGAAATTTGAGCTACAGTAGCTTGTCTGTTGGATTTGACCACACGGGCCAGCCTTTGCCCACCACATTCATCAATGAGCCTTGGCCACCCATGACACCTGTCGCCGGTTCACCGCTTTTCCTTCCTTGGACCACTTTTGATAGGTAGTGACCACTGCAGACTGGGGACACCCCAAAAGAGCTGCAGTTTTGGAGATGCTCCGACCCAGTCATCTAGCCATCACAATTTGGCCCTTGTCACTCAGATCCTTAAGCTTGCCCATTTTTCCTGCTTCTAACACATCAACTTTGAGAACAAAATGTTCACTTGTTGCCTAATGTATCCCACCCACTACCATGATAACAAGATTATCAGTGTTCTTCACTTCACCTGTCAGTGGTCATAATGTTATGGCTGATCAGTGTAGTGCTTGATTTATCCTTTTTGTGCACGATATGCTTTTAACGTTGAACTTACTCTTCCCGACCTTCCCTGCTGATGATCAGCAGCAGCAGACTTAAATCGAGTCTGCTTCTCTGCTCCTCCTCCTTTATTAGTAAAACTCTCTTTGATCCAACATATCAAAATGACAAGAGAAAGGGCAGATTATATAGCTTGTACATAGTACTGAAGTAGAAATTAACAGTGTTCTCTCACTGCCACTATCTTTCTACAATATACCACATGGTGTCTTTAGTTGCTTTAGTTACCTTTTATGGGGCAAACAAAGAAAAAAAATGCTCAAATAACCTCAGATGTCCCTTCTTCGGATGGAATAAAGACTTTATTTTCTCTTGATCTAATACAGCTAAATCATTCTTTTTCCTATGCAATGTACCAACAAATCTCATGCAGTTTACCCCACTAGTCTTTATGCAAGGGCATTTTTGTTTACTTTGGCGTTTCGTAAGAATTATTTATTTATTTTTCAATGGGACAAATTATGTCTGCACTTATTCCCAATTTACTCGGTGGCAGTGAAGACTTATAAAGCATAGATGAACAAATTATTGGTGCTCAAATTAAAACCTACCAGTGAATACATTAAATAAACAGAATACTTTAGTATTGTATTTTGGCCAAAGCACGAAAGCTAAACTTCTACGCCAGCATAATCATTTTGTCAGCATATCAATATATAGCATGTAAGAAATAGCAAAAGAAAGTGCTAGCGTTTGGTCTGGAGCAGGGAGCAGTATATGAAACGAAGGGTTGGAAGCATGAAAATGTAATGAGAGTATCAAGGCATCGGGAGGCTGCACAGTTTTTATCTATAGAAGCAGTAATCATAATAAAGAAGGGAATTAAAGAAAGAAACAAAAATTAAAGAAAATGTGTAAAATACAAGACATAAGGGGAATAGTGATGAAGGTGGAAATGGGGAGAAAGACAATGGGTTTGATAGGATGGAGGTAACAGAGAAACATTACATTACAGACAATAAGATCCGAGAACATGATGAATCAAAGAATGATTGATGGTTAAAGTATTTTTAAGTACAATATACAGTAAAAACAATCATCGAGATTAAGAACACTTCATTGTGTTCCTAGACACGTGCCTTTTAATTTCCTATTATAGCACTATAGTCTGCAGAGGATTCCTAATATATTTGAATGTTCTTGCAGTATTGTGTTGTCACACAAGAGGGCGCTGCAGCATCACGTTACATGGTTCCAAAATTTAATTGGAGCAGTGGAAAATGTACTTTGTACACTGTACTTCAATGACAGCATATTTCAAATAACAAACAACAAAAAAAACAATAGCACAAAGAAAAGACGTTATCAGTTATCGCTTATAGACAGTGAATATATGTCTCTATTTACTACAGAGCATTTTATTTTAACTAAATATATACCCTCTCTGCTGCACCACCATTTTCACCATGCCCAATATCACAGTTGAAGTGCACACTATTATTGATGGCACAACAATAACTATAGAAGTTGCTGTGCCATCAATAATAATAATAATAGTATATGCGTACAGTTCTTAAAACATTAAGCATTTTTAATGGGCTATTTTAAATAAAGAGCTTTTGGAAGATACCCTGCCTGCCTATCATCCGTTTGTATCCAGCAGATGACCGTTTTTAAAACTTTGAGGTGATTTTAAAAAGTTCCAGTAAATCTTCAGGATTCCTAAGATACAGGCTATCTTTAAGGCGCAGTTCCTACTACAATCTTGTGAGTGTGGCACAACTAGTGGGGGCTGTTTTAAACCTTTTAAACATTATTGCACCATTTGTGGTTTTTATTCTTTTTACAGAGTATTTTTAAAGCTGAATCCCCAGAATTTGTTCTGTTTTATCCATATGCGTACAGTATATACAGTATTAGCTTATATTAGAATTTGTCATGGAGCTGTAAATAGTGACCCAAGGAATTACAAAAAATGGATTCACTTTTCCTGAAGATTTTTAAAACAAGGTTTGTGTATTATGGCAATGCAGAATCTCCAGGATCAAAATTGCCGTTATTTTAATACTGCAATGATGGGTATTTTGACACAAACTTTCACTCCAACAATAGGAGGATGCTTAGACCTACAGACATACCTGGGACCTTTTGGGCTCCGGCTACCCGGAGCCTACCCTTACGTGATGTGGCCAGGACTGCCCACTGACATCGGTGGGTGGTCCAGCTGACGTGAGTTGGCGTTCACTGCGCACGTCGCGGAAAACACCCCCATTGGCCTAAACACGTCAAGTGATATACGAGCATGGAAGTTATCATTATTTGCCTCTGTTCCATTTAATATTTTTTCCTCTTTTCACATGTAATAATAAAGAAGATTTTCATATTTTTCATATATTTGTTTGGAAGCTTCGCATTGGGACAACTTCCTCCTTTTTTGTATATTGGTGCATTACTGCCACCAACATTTAGTCAGACAATTGAAAGGCCTAACAGCTGCACTAATGTTTTGGGGCTCAACATACCTTTCTCAATGTGCAATCCCTTAGACAACATAATACCAACCTGCAAGATAATCAGCCTCGCAACATTCACGGTGTCCCCAGCAGATACTGCTGGTGGGGGATGTCTCTTCTGCGAAATGAAAGTTCAACAAAGCACTATGACTTGCAGTGCTGGCATACATATAAGTTAATGGGGAGGAGAAATTGTGGTGCTCTCATGTTTATTAGAAAAAAAAACAAGAAACAATAATAATTGAGGATCTTAAAATTCCTAGACGTATGTGGAGCACTGTAGCGTAGAATGTTTTCTGCTCTGCATTTTCTGCATCAGATGCAGACAGCACTTAACTTAAGAGAGAAAAGTAATTAACAAAGAAAAGATACATTTTGAAGAAAAAAAATGACACTGCTTTTTGTCATGAGGTTTACAAAAAAATAACAGTATTCTTGAACTGATTTGCATCTGTTAAATGTAAAATTATATTGATGTTTTCAAATTTAAATTGGTGGGGTTTTCTTGCTTGATGTGAGCGCTACATACTATTTCATAATGTAGCGCTATCCAATTTATCATTGCTTATGTGTTTTATAAATCCAATAGAAATTACACTTTCCTGTCTGGATATGGCGATGGAGAAATCAAAAGTATTGTCCAAATTCTTTTCCTAAAATGTTAATAATCCCTGGTGATTCCGTATGAGTTCACATAACCAGTTTAATGATTGTTCTTTCTAAATCTCTGAGTACAATATGTACATAATGGAAGAGAAAGTAACTTATTTAGCAAGCCTGCCTCTCTCGGATACATAAATGTCAATGTTTCGAAGGTAATTTGATATATTACTGATTTAATATGCCAAAGGTTGTCATACAGAGAACCTAACAAGCTTATTCAAAGTAGCAGCTTCACAAATTGCCAAATGCATTATTGCTTTTGTCTGCTGGAAAAAGAGACAGATGCTGAGTGGGTGGAATGACTTTCATAAGCGAATTAACACTTTATTCTACTGACTTTCTCTGAATCCCTAAAAAAAAAACAGCTTGCGACACAAATAAATGCATTTAGATTTTTTATAAGCAAGTGGTATTATCTTGAAGCTGAGGTGTCCTCCAAATAGAAGGTTTTCATTTGTTTGGTTGGTGGTTTATTGTTGGGTGAGTCTGATACAAAAATTGTGAGGGTGTGATTAATTGATGAAGTGGTTATATGTAAACGTTGATAAGTATAATGCTAATGATAAATTAGCTGATTGTGGAAAGCTCATCTTAAGCTCCTTACAATGAATGAATGAATGAATGAATGTATGATATTCCCACTATGATTATTTAACCTGTACTTATTCCTTTAATTCTGCCCGCATTTCTGATGAATTTGGGGGAAGTTCACCTTAGGGCAAAATGGCGGTGCTTTGGGTGATGTCCTCTCCCTTGATTGGATGATTGAGGGAGAGGACGTCACCAGAGGCACCGCCATTTTGGTGGAAGTTCACCTTAGGAAACACCACAATTTCGCCCTAAGGTATACGTCTGCAAAACCGCAACACTTTTGGTGACATCCTCTTCCCTGATGATTGGGGAAGAATATGTCACTGGAAGCCCAGCCACTTTGCCCTAAGGTGAACTTCCTTCCAACGTTTCTGTGATGTTGTCTCCCCCAATTGGGGGATCAGGGTACGGTATTAATAAAGAATAAACACACACGTTTGTTTTTTAATGATGACATCTGTGAATAACAATTGTAATTCAGCCCTGATATTAATACAGAACACTTTTTTCAACCAATAACAAGTGTCTGAAACCACTGACAAACCGAGCTAAATTAACAAACATTCTGGACAATCATACTGTCCTAGCTTATTCTAAGAAAAGGAAACTCACTGGGTGCTTTACTAACACAGACCTTGATGGACCCCACTGAAATGCATAATACATTTCACAATTTAAGCATAGGCTCTTGGTTATAGCATAAGTTGAGCTTGAGTTAAATTAGCAACATCTCCTGCCTGTCAAGAGACGCTTGGTCCATAGTCCACTCTGCCCTTCTCCGTTTACAAAATGCTGCAAGTTTATAACTTGCAAAAAAATACTGAGGAGTTTGGTAAAATCAGGGTTGGTCCTAGGCTAAATGACACACAATGTTAAAAACAAGACAAGCAAGAAACATAGCCAGACAAGACATACATGGTACAAGACACAACAGAGGACAGGGAAACAAGGCACACAAGGGATGGAGTGAGGAGCCGGTATCCTCAGATGCTTCTCCTTTAAGCAAGGATAAAGCTTAAGGAAATCCAGGAATGGATTACAGCAAAGGGGGAACTGTAGCGTGACAGGGGAACTGTAGTGAGACAGGGAAAACCAGAGATATGCAGCTCCGCAGCCTGGATGGGGCGTGACAAAATAAGAGAGGGTGTGGGGGATGGGGGGGATGATTGCTGGGAACCCCAAGTTCTAAACCACACAATGGCATCCAGATCTGTAGCCAATGGCTGCAGCGATCTGTAAGGCTGTTACACCAGCTGTGAAACAGCTTTTAGATACATAGATATAATCCTTCATCCTTAGCACCACCACAGTCAGTCAGTTAAGGCCACAAAGAAAATTAACAAAATAAAATATTTCTAAATAACATCAGATTTATAAAACTATCACATCTTATTTGAATGACTTTTTGCTAGGGTCACAATGCACTCATAGAGATTAGACACTGCATGAGTAGCGGTGCAGAAAAATATACTCTGCTTATATATTTATACAGCAACGTTTGTATTGATCTCACCATTGATCTCAACCTTTAAAATGTTTTTTTCTGAACCATTTTGGACAAGAATGAATCTTATACCCTAAATGTGCATTTTTTTATTAAGTATGTTAGAGATAAATTAACAACAGACTGGTTGCAAATTAACAGCATTAAAAGAATGTCTTATATCTAGCTGTGCTGCGATGGCAGAGCCAAGACTTTGTCAAAAATGGTAGTTACCTGTCTGTTATACATTTCATAAGTTTTGATCAGAATATAAATTACGTAGGCTACCATGTAACTTTTAGTGTTACAATGATTACAATAAAGAAATCTGCATGTATTTAACGTTTTTTGGAATACTGCTCTTTGGGAAAATATACTTTCCCACTACCCTAGTTAGAAGCATATCTATTACCTAAAGTTATGGGCCATGCAAAATGAAAGCTATAAGTATTATGTTGCATAATAGCACTATTCAAACTGTATTAAAAAGCCATTGAGAAGTCATAATTGCTTATAACATTAAAAGCTGCAATTGTTCACTATAAATAATTATAGACTTTATCCTCCATTGCCCCATAAGGAATTGATTGGAGAGCCACGGTAGATCTACAGAATAACGCTTTTGTCTGCCAAATAACTCATTCTATACCTGGTAGCAGTTCATACTTTTCTAACTGTCGATATTAAGAGGTCAAAGATTATTTCAACATGTTGCACCCGTCATATATATTATCCAATCTCACTCCACAATAGCAAGACATTCTAAAGCTTTGCCAAATTCATTCAACAAAGCTGTCAAATTATCCAAAATGCAATTACAACCATTTATGTTTTTTAATGCACAATATAACCTTAAAATGTAAATTCACGCAAATAGAGATGGCCGTCAAGCTTACAAACTGATGAAATTAAAATGTACTTTTGCACTAGAAAGTTAAAAATAAAAGTGGTTGTTGATATAAATTATAAGTATCCTTTGTTAGAAGGTTTATTTAACCCCTTAAGGACAATGGGCGGTCCCTAAACCCATTGAAAACAATGCATTTTGAGCCTGTACATGTACGGGCTTTGTCATTAAGGGGTTAATATTGATGAAAGAGATGTTTATAGGAACTATACAGTTATTAGCATATGTATAGCTTACTCACCTAGATGATGTCAAGCATGTGGACAGCTATTCACAGCTCATCACAAGCCAAACCAAGGCTGAGCTAGACCCTGTCCTGGCTATGTAAGCCCACACACAAGATAAGATCAGGCTTGTCCTTCAGACAGGTACTTGGAAGATCTATTATGGAGGAAAATGAGAAACTAATAAAAGTTGATATTTTAGATGGCTCATCTTCCTATCCTCTTGATGAGCTGGGCTTAACCCACACATCGCATCTCACTCTATAAATGCTATGACAAAAAGAACACCTATAAACCTAACATCAGTATCTCAGATCACAAACTGAAACATGTTCATGATATAAGTATGCTCAACAGTTCAAGTAATTTGATTAATGATAATGAATGATGAAGGTAGTGAGAAAAATGTTTCCTCTAGATAATTGCCAAAATAAAGCTAGCACGGGTTAGGCTGCATCATCAACTCCATAGGTTAACCGTGACATTCAGTAAGAGTAACTCTAACCCTTTAAATGCCTAAAAAGTTCTCATTTGCACTTGTCACTTGATAATTCACAATTAAAGATGGTAAAATAAAAATCGAGAGTAATTACAGGCAATCCTTTCTTTTTTATTTCTGCAGAGAAAAAAAAATATTAAAAGAGTATTGAAAAAGGTGTAAAAGTATATAATACATAAGAAACATTCAAGTTTATGAAATTTCAAAGTTCGGCTAATAAATAAAATAAATTAATTATTAATAAAATATTAAACAGGTTAATAGAGTTTACACTTAACCAGAAAAAAGAAAATCATGATAAATCCCTACTTTCTATGGAAGTAAATATCCACTGGATACATATTTTTGGTGCTTAATATTTGAGGCATCAAATTCAATGACATTATGTTTTCTCATCTAGCCGCCGCACATTCTGTAGCGCTATTATATTACAGGATGGTGAAAATACTTAAAATTGACAATAAGAATATGTTAACATACTGTATTTGTATGTATTTACTTGGTTAATAGTTTCATATTGATGCTGTAAGGTTACTTTTGTAAACAAAAGTAACAATTAAAGGATACCCTGGTGGAAAGTACACTGGATACATTACAAATATAACAGTGCAAACTTTCTGGGAAGCTCTATTTACAACCTGGTTTAAAAGCATATTATGTAAACCTCTGGAGCATTAAAATAAATGGCTCCAATTATAACACACGCATAATTGTTCAGTAAATTTGACTTATATGACGGTGGCTTCCCGGTTAGTTACGTCAAAACCTACATTGATGCAACACTATGGCACGTTTACATAACTCCAGCTGCAGATTCCACAATGTATTTTTCTTTAAAATACATTCAATGTGTTGGGGGGCGGTACGACGACGAATTTATAACATGGGGCGTCGCAAAACGTTTTGTAAAAAAAAAAAAAAAAAAAAAAAAAAAAGATTATATAAGGTCCTTCTTGAGCCCGGAAACAGCCGCCAAAATCATAAACCAATAGAAAAATTGCAGGCACTTCTACTTCCTGTCTATTGACCAATCAACGGATGGCTATGTATTGTGTCATTACGGGAAATATTGCCGCCATATTTTGAATATCTGAGTTGCAGTGTCTAATACAAACAGCTGGGTATTGATCAGTTTTATATTAATGGTGTTGCGGTAATTGTTAGCGTCTCTCGTGACTATTTAGTTAATCATGGTTGAGGGTCCGGGCTGCACGCTGAATGGGGAGAAGATTCGAGCTCGCGTTTCACCGGGACAAGCCGTGCAGGCACTGCGGGGAAGCGCCGTTACTAGCCAGGTGAGCTGAGCTCCGTGGAGATAGCTGCACACGTAATAAATACATTGCGGTTAACGCTACGAGCGCCAGGCTGCTGTGGGTGAAATAATCGCCACTTCCGGTTTCCCTTTGCTTCTTGTCTTAACTCTTTGTGTAACTAGGAAACAAAGTGGTGCCTGTCAGATTAACTTGGCAGTTAAAGTGTTTGAATTATGTTTTACGTTATGAGTTCCAGTGAGGGCGGGGGGAATAAAAATCATGGGTAGATGGCAGAATGTGTATCAGTGTTAGCAGGTTCTAATAAAACTCCTTCCAGTCTGGCCATCTTTCCTGAAATGAAAACTTAACTAGTTCGGTCATGTCTTAGATTCAGGATAGCCAAATGTCTACCCCATGTTTGTTTAAAGTCCTTTACTGTATTAACCGGGAATGCTTTCCTGTCACTGATTGCCAGCCAGTGGCAACAAATGTCTGAATGCAGAAGTGGAGGGCGGCTTCTCTAGTGGGAGTGCAGATAAAAGCTTTTTTTCCCTCACAGAATACTATAACATGCATTCTTCTTTATACAGATGTCGGGCCATACCATTGCTACCCTTTTTCAGTGAATTAAAGCCAACTGTCAGTCATCAGTAGTCCAATTTTCTGTTTGGTTTTTACTTTACTAGGTCCGGATGCATTTTTTTAGAGATTCATGTATAATTGCTATTTTTCAGAGAAATTCATTCCAAATATCAAATGATATACATGCATATCTGTACAAACACAGTTTCATATGTGCATTCGAAATGGTTTAGTGAGTGTAAATTAGAGCTTGCAACACCTGGAACTATACCAGGGCTTAACAAACCCCAGGTTGCTATGGCAACTAGAAGCCACTTCTTGGTGCCCAGGGTTTTGTGGGACAACGGGGTAAAAACTGGCCAGGGCAGGGTCTCAAAATGTGCATTACGTGACCCCACTGGGCACCTTACAACAACGGCAGAAGATAGGCGGTATACTGTAGTGTCAGTCAGTGTGTATTTGTAAAGTGCTGGAGTCTGTCTGTGAATGTGTGTTTATACCGTTGTGTCAGTCGGTGTGTGTATATGTATAGTGCCAGAGTCGGTATGTGTAAAGTATTGTAGTACAAGATTGTGTGTATTTGTATATATGAACAGTGTTGTTGGATAGTGGATGCATGTGTATAAGTGTAGCGTTAGGGTGTATGGTGTTGTGTATGTTACAGTATGACACTAGCATGAGTGTGTATGTCAGCATATATATAGTGTTAGTGTGTGTAAGAATAATGGTTAAAGATATTAAACCCTTGAAGAGCTTAACATCCTTTAACTGCTAAATAGTTATTTTTTAAATGAAACGTGGCCAGCTTTAAAACACTGTCACAAAGTAGCTGAACAAAGAAGGCTTTTATTTCTTTATCTTCATACCTTTTTTCCCTCGATGTATTTAAAGTGAAGCAGACTTCAGCTTTAATTACCAGTTTGTACTCAGCCCTGAGAACAAGTAATTGACCGTGATGCATACCAGAACATATGCCAATAGTGTATTTGTAATTATCTGACTTGGGTGAAAGAAAGCAGATAAGTGTGCTAGTTCATTAGAACAAACTAACGCTTCTTTACATGATATTCTTCCTTATTTCTGGTCCATGGCTTCTCATCGCCTTTTTTTTATTTTATTTTTTATGTTCATTTAACGCTCACCTGCCACGTTGGCATTTAAGCTGCACAAAATCTTGAAGGAAGTTCATGAATGTGAATGATGTATCTGGACCACTGAATCCCTCTTGTCTATTTAGGAAGTATTTTGCAGTCATGGGGCTACAAGGCTTGGTTTCCAAAGGCATTTCGTTATTTTAAATTATTAAAACAAATATTCCAGCGGCGCCATGTACCATAATGGCTGCCGTCGCAAAGGCTAATTTCTGAGCAAAATGACTCTCAAAAGGAACGGCTTGGGGGGGGTCATCAATATTGCTGTTTAGCACGCAATTTTTTTGGGAGGAATTATGAAAATGAAAAAAGCTTTGATAACGGAATGAGGCTGTAGTCTGGAATAAGTTAGTCCTGTGATACCTATTAGGAGATCTTCAATTTACCAGTGTCAATACCATGGGGAGAACTCGGGGACCTTGTTAGCTTATGCAAAAAAAAAAAAACTTGCCATAGCGCTCTGTCTTTTGCATTCATTACTAGCATTTGTAACGTTAACAAGGAGTCCCTAGTTATGTAGACAAAGTGGATCGGCGACTGCTGTCCTGGGGTGAAAAGACGCTATTTTGTCTGGCTGCTGCCATATCTTTATTCAGGTTACTGTATATTCAATATTACTGTATATGCAGACTGCTTTAGGTTCCTAAAAGTTATGAGTCATATTTTATTAGTTTTAGTATTTACAGAATACATAGAAAAAGTGAGTTTAAGTACGCATGTATTTAGCTGTCCCTTACTGGAAAATTATAGATTACTGATATTTAATTTTTTTTAATTTTTTTTCCCTTTCAACATGGGGGAAAAAGATTGAAGCCCAAACTATGGCTAAATATACGTTCCATGTGATGCCTGGGAACATGTATTATGAAGGACAGGATAAAATAATCCCAAACCCTCAGAACCTCCCCTGTTATCCCTAGATAGATGTGGAAGTGCTTTCTCCTAATACATGCTTTCTTCTCCTCCTTTTTAGTTAAGGGTATATGAAGGGGTAAGACAACATCTGGGGATGCTATAGATCTAGAAGGAAGTCTCCACAGTGCAGGGTCCTCAGTAGATTGTTTGGTGTGGGTTCCGTCCTCTAAGTTAGCAGAGACGAACTTCCACACTAAAAATGCTGCCACCATGAAGGACAAGAATGGTATGAGCTTCATTTTGTGTTATTTTGGCAAGAAAGAATTTTGGACTCAAGGCCTGGTATGAAAGTTGCAGAGCTGCCCTGGAAAAACAGAGAGTTTGAACCACTATTTAGAAGTGTATATTTGTATGTGTGAAAAGATGGGGTTAAGACAAAAAAAAAATCCTATAGTGTTGTGCAGGTTTTATTTTTTTTTGTTCTTGGCTGATTGGGCACCATACAATTATATTTGCACAAAATGAATTGCTTCAACTGTGCAGTACTAATAATGATAATTTACAGTTTTCAGAAACTTTAAGCATTTAACATTTTCTCCCCTCCCAGAAGTCAAATGCTCAGCCATTTCCCTCCCGCGCATGTGTTTTACCTTCACTTGTCGGATGCAGTTTTACCGGTGTAGAAACCTTAGGGAAGGAGCTTTTTCTGTATTTTGGAGCAAAATCATTACGGTAAGGCTTTTTTCTTGGTTTTTAAAAATGTATGGTTTGAACATCGGACAGAACATTTCCATGCGATGCAAATAAAACTGATGGCAAATTGTACTAGAGAACATGCGTTTACACATTGTTTTCAAGAAAAAGCAACCAAATCCTTTTGCGGTTACCCCAAGGGGTTTAACCCAAAAATACATTTCTGAAGCAACCAAAAAGAAGTAACTAAAACTTTTACTGTATATCTCTAAGAAACATTTTGTCAAAATTGCAAAACCATAAGTGCCTTTTGGCAAATCTAGATTGTCTAAAACACAACACAGAGGGTTCACTGAACAAAAAATGATTGTGAACCAGAATCCCCTGAGCTTCAAAACAAAAAAAAGCCAGAAAAAAAAACAAAAAACGTTCTTTATTCCTTTTAATTTCCATCTGCAGATACAGACTGTATCCTTGAAACATTGCCCATGCCTTGAGCTTGGAAACATGTTACCTTTTTTAATTTATGGCAATACGAATTTATTATTTACAGCCAAATCTAATATGTTTAAAATAAACAGCAGCGCTCCTTAACTGTATTGACGGCTACAAAGTCTCTAATATGACCTTGTATGAATATTTAAATATGCACGTGTCTAGATAATTTAATTTTAAATAATTCACAAAGGTGGAAACAAACAGCATTAATATACGCCCTGTGTTTTGGGTATGCAGATTATTATTTTTTTAACCATTAGCACTGTGTCTAAACGCATAAGCATTTTCTGTATATAAACTCCCCGGACTTAAACGGTTTATTAACATTGTGTGGATATATAGTTGCGAAGCCTCAACTGCTGAATAAGACTATTCACGCTGCTGGCATTGGCTCATTTAAACTTTATCGCGTATAAAGGATGAGTGTGAATTTGTCACTGTCAGAAGCTCTCCGTAGTGGTCTGCTTAAGAGCTGGGTTTTTGTTTTCCTAACTTGCTACCTAAACTTTCTGGCTATTCAGCACATCAGTTAAATCTGCACCTCTCCTTGGTTTCAGCGGCGCAAAGTGCCGTGGAGGCGATCTGACTTAATTTTTATTAATGCATACAGTGAGTAGACCTCCATGGACAGCCATAACATACATCGCATCACGCCATATATTTTATATATTTTTAATATTGCAGAGCAGCGACTTCTTACTGCTAATTCATTTTTCTGCATGACTTTAAGTAGCATTTCCCTTTCATTTTTCAGAGTACACTTTGGCATGAATGGGTCGATGCGGATTAATCCAACTGAGAACAAGGACAGAAACGGACACCCAGCTGCTTTGGAACTGAAACTTGCAAGGGATGTGATTTGCTTCTATGACTCTACATTTGACATTAGGTAAAACTTGTTTGCAAAATGGCATGGTATAAATGGATTAAGTGTGTGTGTATATACAATGTAATCACACTATATATATGTTTACCATTACATTTTATTACAATTGTTACAATTTTTAAAGTGTTAGGTTTTTTATACTAAACAAAGTAAGGAGACGTTGAACTATAGTATTAGACAGGGCTGGCGAAGCTCTCCTACCAATTCTCTCTTTAGTGAATAATGTCTTAAATGTTCAGTCTTATTGAAAGGCAGTAAATAATAGGGTAAGAAACTTGTGCTAGCAAATGTGTAAGTGTCAATTATTTTAATAATTCAAATTCAAAGATTTTGACCATTGACAGCTACAGATGTGGCCATGGCTGCAAATTGCATAGTTTCATGACGGTCCATTCAGCTGAAGTGCAGATATGACTTGGATACAACGGAGAAAATTTTACTACACATCATCTTCTCCTCTCTTTATTCAGAAATGCCTTGGATTGTCAAGAGAAAGTAAGATTGTTTGGAGATTTGGACGCTTGCTCCCCTAAATTTAGTTTTGCGAGAGCAGAATGTGAGGTTAAGAAACAGGGGAGTCGTATTCTCTGTGATGTGCTGCTTGATCAGAATGTGTTGCCTGGAGTTGGGAACATTATTAAAAATGAAGCTCTTTTTGATAGTGGTCTACATCCTGCAGTACAGGTAAGTCATTGCTGACAAGCTTGAATTAAAGTAGGGGTGTGTTTATATTATAGTGAAACTATAATGAAAGCAAATAGTTGATGCCTTGCATTTCAAGATGATGGGATGGGTCCCATGATTTAGAGGTCATCCTCTGAACCAAACTGAAATACAGTAACTGAAATTTTGTAACGCAACTTAATATTATTTAAAAGTTAAATGCAGTATAGAAAGCTGAGGGAATATGCCTCCTTTTATTAAATATGCTCATTCCTTTGTAATACTTGCTTATATGAATACAGCAAACACTTTGGATTTGTATTTAAGAAGATTCACAGACTGTCCGAAGAAAAATTCTAACAAGTTTCCATGTTCACATATTACATAATGAAATTATGATTCCTAAACCAAAAATGTGTCCACCATGGCATATCAAGCTGCACTTTGGTCTAATTCAAGAACAACTGATGAAATTGGTCCTTTAGGAAGTGGCCACATCTGCTGACTATAAGTCATCCAATATTAGCAGTTCATGATGAGTAAAACGGATAGATGGTCCAAGAATAGTCATTTAGTCAAACGTGATACCATTTTATTGGGCAATAAACAAAAAGAGGGTGCTTGATAAACAGTCTCCCATTAGAAGTAGTAGAGGCATAAAACTATCCAAGACAAGACCAAGGACTGATTTAAGGTCGCATCCTTTACCATCAAGATACATGGGAAGGCTAGATGGGCCAAATGGTTCTTATGTTGTCAAATTACGTGCTTCTATGTGAAAAGATGTAGTCACATAAGCTCTTAGGGCCAAAAACTTATGTCGCTCTTCGTGTTTTTCTGTGTTTAATAAAAGGTATCACCTTTGACTTAATACTTCTGGGTTGTGATTTCGTGTTATGTTGCGTGGGTCCTTTAGAGGCACACTACAACCATCATGTGTGTTTTTATACATATAACTGAGTGGTCCCTTTTTACATTATATATATATATATATATATATATATATATATATATATATATATATATATATATATATATATATATATATATATATATATATATATATATATATATTACGGTATATTTTCCCCCTCTTTGCAAATGCATTAATCTTGGCTTGCGGCCAATCACATCTCCTGTAGCCACTGGTGGTATACTCGCTGCCGGCCAGCTCCGGTGCTGGCTGACACTACAGAGTGCCTCCTTGTGAATTCAGTGGCATTCCTGACACTGGCTGCTTTAAGCAGCCAACAGTGGCCTAAAAAAAGAGTGCGGGGTGATGTGCTGCATTTTAAGAGCTAGAGCTTCTCGTTTGGTATCTGTTTACAAAACAATTTTAATACCGTATTGGCTCGAATATAGGCCGCGCTTTTTTCCGGCCTATATTCGAGGTCCAGCGCCCGACGCCTGGGACATGCAGTTCCGGGCGCCAGGCAGGCAGCGGGGTTAGGATACAGATCCCCCGCAGCGGTGCAGGGCACCTGTATCCTACTCTCTGATATGCTCAGATAGCCTCCCCTGCCAGGCTATCACGGGGGGGGTGCCGGCATGGGAGATTGTCCAAACGCATTGCGCAGACGTGCAGCGGCGATGCGTATAAACAGCCTCCGCTGCTGGCACGTCTGCACAATGTGCTTTAACAATCTCCCTTCCCGGGAATTCCCACGGGGGAGTCCCGGCAAGGGAGATTTTTAAAGCACATCTTGCAGACGTGCTGGCAGTGGAGGCTGTTTCTGCTTGAATCGCCGCTGCCGGTGAACATCTGCGCAAACAATCTTCCTTGCCGGTACTTCCCACCGCGGAAGTGCCGGCACCGGAAGTTTAATACGTGTTATGTGTAGATGTCCCCCGCCGGCCCCGCAAGACCCCGTGGAGTCTGCACCGGTAAGTCGGGGGGGGGGACATCTTGGGGACAGAGTGGCAGCAAAAATGGGGGGGGCAGAAACTTTTTTCATTAAAAAAGCACCTAACTTTCAGGGTGCGGCCTATATCCAAGCCAATACAGTATATATTCTTTGAGGCTGCTTTGACACTAAGCTGACTTTTTAACATATAGCTGAAGAGATGCTCGTATAACTAGAAGATGGTGTGTGTGTGTGTGTGTGTGTGTGTGTGTGTGTGTGTAAATGTTCTGCTGTATATAGTAGTTTTTTTTTTTTTATTTATTCGCCTCATTCTACCCATTTGTTCTATGTGCCCGCTTTATAATCCATGTCAATTGTGTATGCATATCTTCTGCTAACAACGGACATTTGATCTGGTTTTATGGTCAAAGTATTTGATGTTCCTTAATAGGGTAAGAGAAGCAGAGATAATTAGAACCCTTTTGTAAAAGAAACATTCAGAAGGTTCAGCTAATGAAATCTGAGATATGCCTTAAACTAAAAAGTTTTATTACAGTTTAAGATGTCTTTCCAGTTCCAGTTGATAAGGAAACATGTTAATAGTGTGCCATTTCTGTTCTGTTTTTTTAATTTAATGAGGACTTTCTTTCTTTTTTACTAGGCAGGTCTTCTAACAGATGCACAAGTAAGCCATCTAGTGAAAATGACAAGGGACTTCACTCTTCTGTTTTATAAGGTAAAGGTCAAGAAGTAAATTCAGAATACTGTATTTTTCTTTTTGAAGCTCAATGCCTTCTTAATGCTCTTTCAGTGTCGAAAGTCTGGTGCAGCCCTTTACAAACACTACAAAGTGTACAAAAAGCCGAACTGTGGCCAGTGTGGTGCAAAGATCACGGTTTGCCGCCTCGGAGAGAACAATAGAATGACTTACTTTTGCCCTGGGTGTCAGAAGGATAACCCCCAACGTGTTGATGTAAGGTATGGAATCATGCTCAGGGAAGTGGGGCTCAATTTTATATCACTTGTATTTTTTGGGGTGTGGGAGAAAATACTAGTACTAATCGGCAGTGTGAAGATTTGCACGAGCCATTGATATTTGCTTCTTGTGATGTGGCTGACACATATTTACTAGTGTTTACTATAAATCATGACCTACACTTAACTAATTCGGTATCTAAGAAATAAAATAAAACATTGGTTAGTCTTAATCTGTCAATTATAGTTTTGGCATACCGTTCGAATGTATGTACTGGAAGTTCTGGTAAATTGTTGGAGCTGTATAAATAAGATGTTTTGTTTTTCTTTCTACAAAAGCAGAGAATTGTCATAACACACAGACCTTGTTCTGTGTCCATAGTTGTTAATGAACTACTCTCATGCGCAACACAGGCTGAAGCCTTTTTCCCTTACAATCTTCTGTTGGCAGTACATATGACCTCAAGCTAGAATTCCAGGGCAACAACAGATCTACATGATATGTTCAGCTGGAAAATAGAACTGCTATTATAGGAAGTGTCAATATGATGTAGGTCCGAATTTTAATACAGTCTTGTAAGTACATGGTCTACCTGGAATGAGACTGCACATTCGGGTAATGTCTGTTGGCAGTTTTGAACTACATAGAGAATATATTAAATATTATTATATATACAAATATAATTAAGTATTTAAGGTCATTTGTTTTTCACCATATAATTGTTGGAATTGTTAGCAACACACTTGTTGCTGTGTGTTGTACTTCCCTAAAAGACTTAAACAATTACAAACCAACTTTAAAACCCACTACCATACAGAAATACTTACCACTTTCAAACACAAGTAGCACAATGGTAGATTGTTTGCCCTTAAGGCTCCTTATTTCTGAGAATCAATACTGAAACCATTTTACTTAAGTCATGTTTTCTACTTTAACTTTCCCTTGGTAGGTAAGCAGACCATAAATCGTGTTTCCCTATGCTTTGGGTGATGTTTTTTTGTTGTCTTCCTTCCAGTAAGCTGCCAACAAGAAATAGTCTTATTGGGTGGGCATGTAGACAAGGATCACAAGTAAAAGAAGATGTGGCAAGACGTGATGAAGAACAGTGGTCGTGTGGCATGTGTACACTCATAAACAAGCCTTCAGACAAACAATGTGACGCTTGTCTAACTCCAAGGCCACAAGGTAAGGTTCAACGTTTAGCCATTGCATTCTGAAAAATAGCAGCAAATACTTTATATGCATCGCTTACCTACATTTAAAGAGTCCCTCTTCACCTCTGATGGACCAACTAATGGTGTGTACATTTTGTTTGTTTTAATCACAGATGCCAAATTAATATAATATAATAATTTGCCTTCGCAATTTTTTCTTTTTACAGTATTTTTTTTTTTTTTTTTTTTACAACTCCATCTAATGTATATATTTTTGTGAATGTGTTTCTTGTCCGTAATTGAGTAAAACGGATTTCAGAATTGTCTGGCTGCCTTTTAAATTAGCATATTTGTATTTATGCATTTAACTAAGTAGTTTCTCTCTCAAAAAGCAGTTCTCAGGTTTGGATGTATTGGTACTTTTGTTTGATCGGTGACACATTTTTCTTGGAGGATGAAAAGTAGCACCCCTTGAGGTCACATGTAGCATAGTGTTATTTTCAAATCAGTGACCTGTTTGTGCACACTGGTGACAAGTTTCCGTTCCTGGACAATGTCTCCTGTATGCTGGGCCTTTATTTCCATTTATTTGGGACCAGACCTGGCTATGGCAGTTTATACTATTTTATTCTATTTTCTTTGTTACTCTGTATTTTCACTGCTGGTGCTGGACTGAGATTTGAAACTTGCTCGTGTTCAAACAATCCATTCTACAAGCAGTCAGTTTGATCATATTCCTAAAGTGTTCTTGTTTTTCATTCTTTCAGGTTCCTCAAGTGTATCCAATAACGATACTGAAGATATTGACATTGACCTGGTTAAATATCCTTGTAATAATTTTGGAAAGCCACTCTCTGAGGTGAAGTTAAATAGAAGAACAGCATTTGGAAACGTAACGTTGGTGATGTCTGATTTTAGTACAAACAGCACTTCACGTAATATGAATACCAATCCACTTCCTAACCATAACTCTCTTCTTGAGACTTCAGTAAATAATGAATACGGTAACTCAAAGACCACAAGTAAGAGAAGGGATTGTGAAAATGAGCAGGGGGCAAATACTTTCAATATGTTCAACGGTGGTTTGGCACCAGACAACTGGAGTTCCCTTAATCACCCACAGAAGAAAATGAAGAACGATGACCCAGCGCCAAAATGCAATTCTAGCATCAGCTCACCAGTGAGGTATGTCTTTTTGTTTGTTTTTTGACGTATATATGTCTTTATATGTAAATTGAGCAAAAAATATTTGTTCCCTCCAGCCTGTCAACTTTTCTGCTGTAAATATTAAAAAAAACATTTTCCCTGCCATTCCAGGCTACACACTTTTTGTTTTTATATAGGAAATTATATCATTTGGCCCTTGGGCTTGTCTTACAGTGAGGATATCCATGCCTGTTTTTACATTCCTTTACGGAACATTAATAATGGAAATCTACCCTGGTTTCTAAATCTTTTAATTTTTTTTATTTTATACATTCTTTAAAAAGAAGTCTTTCGGTATAGGTTCTGCCTATGCCTCCCGATGGACCCCAAACTTATCTGTAAGCTAACTTCTGTTAAGTGTCGCTTTGTTATGCACATGAGAATTTTCTAAAATAATTCATATTTATTCAGTTCAACTAACCACTTAGATATTATCTATTCATGACAATGTAATATTTTTCTTAGCTTTATGCAGGGATATAAAAATACAACATGTATTTTGAGTGCACTTGATAACATTTATGTTTCTCTATTACACAATGAATTGATCAGCCTTTTAAGGCAAGCATTGTGCTTAATTGCTTGGCAAGTTGCACTCTCATGCAATGTCCTTGATGGTGTTTCTGTCATTCATTCACATGGTTGGGAAGTGCTTCAATGTATTTGAAAACCCCTGCCTGTCTAATGTCAAATAGCAGAGTTTTTAAAGTGTTGTTAAGTACAGACTTATAGATGACCCTACATGACGAACGAGCCTATGTCTTGTTTAGCAAATGTTTTATATTTCGAGCAAATGTTAACTTTAAAAGAAGTAATGCATTCTTCTCTAAACTGTGATCAATATGCAGAGTTTTTTTATGCACACTTAAGCTTCTGTTGGTTCTATACAAAATCCAGTGTTTCTAGGTTACCTAACATACCAAACATTGAAAAACAGAGATGTATAAGCAATGCATAATGTCTCTCCAAGGCCGACCATTAATCCTCGCACTTGTTTCAGCCTGTGACAGCAAAGAAAAGCAAGACCTACAATAAGTCATCCAATTCTTTGTGGTGCAGAAAGCACAAAATTAATTTTCTTTGATAACAATGAAATGTCAGAAAGCTAAGTGCTCCTAAAACATAGCCTTATATTTAAGATGGAGGCACAAAACTAGAAATCATTATCCCTTTGTTTTGCCATAGGAGAGTTAAACGTCACGCTTAAAAACATCTAGGATATTGTCACCGTTAAATCGATACAGGTGCCATGTTCATTGAAACTCCAAATTTAACAATGTCTTTTTATTCAGGTCTATCTCATACATTTGCAATTTGAGCCGTTTGTTTCTCGGGCAGAAAGATCGCTTCTGTAATCTTCTTAAAACATCTTACAGAGATGGTGCTGTCAAAACTGTACTTTTGGGCACAGTCAGCACTTTGTGATAATCCTTTATTCTTACAAGATACCAATTTTCCAACTTGTCATTACAGTTCACCGCGTGTTAACCTGACAGGTGGCACTTCTGCTTTAAATAAAAGTAGCCCTCTCTGTGGTAAACACCAGCGTCCATGTACACTCCAGGTTGTAAGGAAGGATGGCGATAACAAGGGGAGGCAATTTTATACTTGTTCCCTTCCCAGAGAAACACGCTGTGAGTTTTTTGAAGTAAGTTAAACTTTTTTTTGTTTTTTTAATGTTGCGAACCATTTTTGATTGGCTATCATCTAAAAAGCTTGTTTCTGAGTGCTAGATGTGTGTATATTTCAAATAAAACTATCACATAAATAGACATGGAATTCTTTGTTCATACAATGTTTGGAATATAATGTTAGACCGAGAGCTGTAATTATTCTGCAAAGCTAGATTTAGATTGTAAACCGGTTTATCTCTGTAAGTCAAATTGTTACGTTATACTGCTTATGTCCTGTCCACTCATTGTACAGCACTACGGAATTTGATGGCGCTATTTAAAACAATAAATAATAATTTAAAGGGGGCCGCATCTAGGTATCAAAGAAATACAGATTTAGTTGAAGGGAACCACCACAATAGTTCACGGATGGCGTGTTTTAAGTGCGGTGTTCGGTTTGGACCCAAGACACTGAGTTTTGGTCAAAGTGTTCTATTGCATTTTTTTCTGGCAAACTCCGAAAGTGCTGTCCAATGGTACGTGTTGTGTAATTATCACTTTAGAATAACTGAGCGGCGGTTTTAAAATCCGAAATTTTGTTTGAGTTGTTTGAATAGCAGAGCTTAAACAAAAAGCTTATGAATCGCTGGAAAACAAGATTAACAGTTTGTTAAAAAAAAAACCTGAATGTTGGCCTTTTTTCTTATTCCGATCATGGTATAGATACGAATGTGACACATGAACTTAAATACCCCAAAAACACCCCACTCCAGCCTCGAGTATACTCCTACCTTTCTAGGGTTTAAGTGCATCAGTCACCTCACTAACCCTATGCATGTACACAAAGCATCAGTCTCCTTTTTCATGTGCAGACATTTTGCTTTTGTTTTTTTGTGCATGACTTATGTCTTGATGTCTTTGCAGTGGGCAGACTTACATTTTCCTTCCTGCCACCATGCGAAACGGTGTGTTATGAGAACAGTGCTGAAGATTGGTCCAAATAACGGAAAGAATTTTTATTCTTGTCCATTAGGCAAGGATAAGCAATGTGGTTTCTTTGAATGGGCAAAATGATCCGACTGGCTTTACTTGGCATTAGCGGTAATTATGTAACCTTTTTAAATGTTTTACTGTTTGAATATTCAGACTGTCTTTATATACTGTCATTTATACAATCTAAATATCTGTGTCTGATCCTACCTGTATTTTACTTTCTCAAATAAAAAAACAAACAAAAACAATTTCCATTGTTCTAGTGACTCCACATTTTCAGACTTGGATGGCACAAAACTTGTCTTTGTTTTCAGGGGGATGGAGTTTTTTTTTTTTCTGCTTTTGTATTCATTGAAATTCTCATTTTCGGAAACATTTGGCTGTCCGGTTGCCATGGAAACGAACTAATGCGTAGAAGTTGAATTAAAATGGCAAGATTCTTCTTATCTTAGTGTAGTTAAAATGGTGTCTGGGGCGACAAAAGAATTAACGAAGATTTACATTCTGCGCACTTTATTTTTTCCCCTTTCTTTCCTTCATTCAATGTTCCGTTCGTTATTCGGACAAAAAGTTTAGTCAAAGCCAAAAATACACAGTCCATCCTAATAGTCCACTAATCAGGAGTTTGCCTTTTCAGCTCGCTGACTTGATGACATACCGCTGACTGCAAGTGTCTAATGCAACATAGCCAGGTTTCCTTCAGATTACTTATAGATTAGAAACAGCCTTACTCAGGCGAGCAAACCACACTTGCTGTGTTGCTGTTTTGTGTGAAAGACGGCAAAGACTTCAATCTATCCATAATACAAAAACGCATAGAAAAAAAATCTGTTATTCAGGGATAAAACACTTAAAATTGAGTCCTTGGGTGTAACAGAATTCTGTCAGAGCACTATGGCAAAAAAACAAACAAAACTAATACAATCAAGTGAAGCAATAACCATAAGCATCTAGATTTTAATAAAGTTTTTGACTCCGAACAAAAAACATTGCTTGTAATTGGACACAGTAATTGTTCAAAGGGCGAGGGATTATTTTGAAAGGTAGGGTCCGGAATTGCTAATAGATGGACCCGTGAATGTAGCGCAACAGGGAGTGCTGGGATTCATTTGCCTTTAATCATTAGCAATATTAGATATCTGTACCATTTGGAAAAGGAAAATAGACACTTCAGATAATTGTTGAGAGGCAGTGTTCCAGAATGGCAAACTAAATTAGGATTTCCGTAAATTAGAGAAACTAATAAATGTTGCCGGTTATTTTCAGTATAGTAAATGCAAACTAACACATTTGGGAAATGCAAAACGTACGATTAATGACCCTGCATCTTAATAACCAATTTTAAGGTAGACAAGGCGTTTGTGGAAACTAGAGTCATCAAAATGAAGTAGTTGTGGGGTCGAGAGTGGGATGTGAAGGTACTTTTTGCGGATGTGGATGCTTAATTGTAAGGAAACTGAAGTGTGTGTATGTGATTAAAAAAAAAAAAAAAAATCTACTGCTGGAGTGTGATGGAACAAGGGATCGTACTTTATAATGGTAGAGCTCTATTTTTTTCCATAAAAAAAATAAATAAATAAAAATCCTTACATAAATAAAGTGTGGTTAGAGTCTTTTTCACACAAAACTCAAGTCATCATGTACTGGCAGCTCATACATTCATTTGTTTTACAGACTGAGCATATAGTGATGTCAGGTCCTAATAATGTTAATCGGTTGAGTATAGAAATATTAAGTGGCCTTTGAATACATTACCATTCAAAGCTTTGGGGTCCATTAACTTGTTTTTAAAAGAAACGCAAATGTTGCCCGTAACAAATTACGCGCAATAGTGTAGATGTTGTAAATGACTTGTAGCTGGAAACAGGTGATTGTTAATGTCTCTGGCACACGACTTTGTGAATAAAGATGTCAAAATTTTTAAGATACATCTTTTTTTTTTAAAACGTTACAATAAAACAGCTTCTTCCATTGCAGCGCAAATCAGAGAAAGGTAATTTTAGCCTAACATCAGTAATTGCTATTTTAAGGAATCTTAGAATCGTGTTTAGGCGACACTTCGAAGTATGTAATTTTACAGTATATAAATGTGTTAAAGTGTTACAACCAAAATGAATCGGATCAACAGTCATTAATTAAAACCGCATTTGCTAAACTTGGTTACACCCAGAACTTGCTATGCTTACTTCATGTAACAGATTTAAACCCTTTCTTTGCCACAGGACAAAGGGCTTGTTCCAGCTAATTTTTTTTATTCGCCTTATAAAATAAAAACAAGTAGGATGTTTGGAATAAAACTGATTTTCCTTTGTGCGTTTTTCCTTTGCTTGTGTCGAATTATCCGTCCTATATGCCTATATGTACTACTGAAGATCACCCCCCAACCCTGATATCACATCTGTCCTTTCTTTTTCATGCCTACTGTGCTCCAGAATGAAGTGGAACTTGTCTTGCTGTGACATGAAGGTAACGCATCATAGGTTATACCAGAGGGCTAGCAGTTTAACCGCATAGCCTGTAATGCTTGACTCCGCTTACGTATTTGTGGTAATAGGCAGCACAAGCATGATCGTAATGTCTGACGAGCTGCTTGCCTGTACATTTGGTCTGCTTTGGGTTACTTTCATTTGAATTGCGCAGACTTTTAGTTTAGAGATAGTGGGGCACTAAGGTCATTATGAAGATTGTGATATTTTGTAGTAAAATGTAGTTAGTGGCTTATGTTTTCCCGTCGTGTAGTGTCAGTACCACGGGTGTCGCTCTTCCTGGGACAAGGACCTAGAACCGAAGAGGTTAAGATACCTCCTAACCCCTCCTACTCCTCCCTATAAGAGACCCGGCAACCCTCATACCTCCAGTTTCTTCCTTGTCCCTTGTCAGGGACGGACCTTTTTCCGTTTTTCATTGGTGGGGCACACGGGTTGTGTCCGGGGGTTCCCTCCGATTGCTCCCCGGGTGGCGAGCAGAGCGAGGAGTAACGTCCGCATCGGCGGACGTTACGGAGCCATTTAGACGCCGCGCTCTTATGCCGGCAGAATTTGGAGCATGCGCACAGCGGTGGAACGCACGCCAGAGGGCGCTGCGTTCCACCAAGAGTACTGACACGCTATTGAGCATGCGTGATTCAGTTCCACTTGTTCAGGGCGCGAAAACTAACTGGTTTTCGCATATATATAGCTGTGCTGCCCAGTCTGACAGCAGAGGAGCTTGTCAACACTGGGATTTCCGTGTCACCAGCCCCCCCACACGGATTGAGGAGTTGTAAGGTAGGATTTGGTTAATCTTACCCCGTCAGATCCTCTGCCCTGTATTTTTTTCTACTGAAAAATTTTTTTTTTGTGTTTTATATTAGATGTCTGGTCCGGTTTCACCAGATAAGCCGGATAAAGAGAGATCCTTTACACCTGCTCCAAAAAAGGCTGTGGTTAAAACCAAACATTTATCATGCGCTGAATGTGCCACTCCGTTGCCGGATGGTTGTAAGAAGAAATTTTGCAATGCCTGCTCCGCTGAGAGTTTGGCAAAAGAAAAACATAAAGACATGCAGTCTTTTTTAGGTTGGTTCCAGGACAACCTGGCACAAACGTTTGAAACGTTTAAGGCAGCAGCAGCTACACCTGTGGAACCCGTTAAACCTAAATCCCACAAACGTAAGAGGGTATCATCCCCTCATTCTGATTTATCCTCTGGAGAGGTTTCGAGTTCATCCTACTCAGCTTCATCTAGCGAAGAATCAGAGGATGAGTCCAATTTTCCTCCACAGGAGCTGCGTAAATTTGTTAAGGAAGTCTCACGGCTTTTTCAGGATTCAGACCTGTCAGCGCACCCCAAAGGGTTGCCTATGTTATCTCACATGCAGAATCTCATGTATAGAGAGTGGAATAATCCAGGCAAAAGAGCCTTTATATCAAAGCACTCTAAGCAGCTTTTTCACCTTCAAGGCGATGAAAAATGGGAAGATATCCCTAAAGTAGACGTCCAGATAGCCCAGCTTTCCAAACGTACGACCATTCCCATTAGTGAGGTGGCTGGTCTTAAGGATCCTATGGATAAGAGGGCAGAAACGTCTTGCAGACGGGTTTACCAATCGTCTGGGTTCCAGTGTAAAGTGGCGTTGTCTAGCGCATCTGTGGCAAAAGCGCAAGGTGTCTGGTTGCAGTCCTTAGAAGGCAGTCTTTCAGAATCTATGGATGAAGATTTGTCTAAACTATTCAAAAACTTGAGACTGGCTAATAGCTTCCTGCTGGAAGCTGCAGAAGAGGGCCTTAAGCTTTCAGCCCGTAACATGGGTTTGTCTTCCGTTGCCAGAAGGGCATTATGGTTGCGTTCCTGGGCAGCAGATACTGCCTCCAAATCTACGCTATGCGATCTGCCCTTTGAAAGAACCAAGCTATTCGGTTCTTCCTTGGAGGAACTGATAAGATACATGTCTGATACTAAAAAGGCACTTCCTCAGGATAGGAAAAGCAGATGGAACAAACGATACCAGTATAGACCTTCCAGGCCTTTTCAACCAGTTTTCAAGACTCAAGCCTTTCGTAAACAACACGAGAGAAAGTTTCAGGAACACCCTAAGAAACCAGAGGGTAGGAAGTTCTGACGGTGTTGGAGGTCGTCTGCAATGGTTCCTACCAAAATGGAGACAAACCACAAACAATTCCTGGGTCCTAAGAATCATTGCGGACGGGTACAGGATAAAGTTTTCCAGTTTTCCTCGTCCTCTGTTCCTGATTTCGTTTTACCCATCTCAGGTGAAGAACTCAGCACTGTTTGCCGAAAGCCTTACCCTTCTAAAAAAGGGTGTCATAGAGCCTGTTCCAAAGAATCAGGAGTTTCAGGGAGTTTATTCCCGTCTCTTCCTGGTCTCAAAGCCGGATGGGTCCTTCCGTCCAATTCTGGATTTAAAGAGTGTCAATGCGTGTATTCCTTACCGTCACTTCAGAATGGAATCCATTCTCACGGTTACCCGCCTGTTGAGACAAGGGGACTTTATGGTTACGTTAGACCTAAAAGATGCCTATCTCCATGTGCCTATCGCCATAGCCTCCAGGAAATATCTCAGGTTTGCCATAAGAGTCGGGACAAGAGTTCGTCATTTCCAGTTTACTGCTCTCCCTTTTGGCCTGTCGTCAGCTCCTCGGATCTTCACAAAGCTTTTAACTCCTATTGCAGCGGCTTTACGGAAAGAGGCGATCACAGTTGTCCCTTATCTAGACGATTGGCTGCTAAAAGCAAGTTCTTCTCAGGAGCTCCGGGCACATCTCAGCTTTGCGACCCGATGCTTGGGGGAACACGGCTGGATCATAAATTACAAAAAGTCCAACCTTATTCCAACTACGAAGATCCAGTTTCTGGGGCTCATAGTGGATTCCGTCTCTTCGAGACTTTATCTCCCGCGCTCCAAGATCAAGAAGATAAAGAATCAGGTTTCCTTTCTGCAACGAAATCCAACTCTTCCCTTCAGGTTGGCTATGAGTATCCTGGGCAGTCTTACAGCGTGTATTCCGGCAGTCAGCTGGTCCAAAGCACAGTTGAGACCCCTGCAATGGGACATCCTACAACAGTGGTCCAGGAGACCGGGAGATCTAGATGTTACCTTCACGGTATCCAGGGAGGTTTTACTCCGGCTGAATTGGTGGAAAGCGAAGGGGCGCCTCACCCAGGGGCGATCTTTTCTACCACGCCATTGGGTCACCCTAACCACGGATGCCTCCAAGGTAGGCTGGGGAGCTCATCTACGCGACCTCTGCAGTCAGGGCAACTGGTCCTTAATCGATCAAGCCCAATCATCAAACTTTCGGGAACTGAAAGCTGTGTTCCTGGCTCTCAAGACCTTCGGTCCAAGATTACGGGGGAAAGCTGTGAGAATCCAGTCCGACAATGCCACCACAGTCTCATATATAAACAGACAAGGTGGCACCCGAATTCCAAAACTACAGGACCTTTCAGACCATCTCATGCGCTGGGCCCAAAGAAACCTGGAGGATTTAGCAGCGACGCATATCAAAGGAGTAGACAACAGTCTGGCGGACGATCTCAGCAGATCCCGTTGCTCCCAAGCAAACTGGTCCCTGGACAAAAGCATTTTTTCTCTCCTAGTTCAAAGATTCGGCCTACCAGATATAGACCTTATGGCGACCAGACAAAACAGGAAATTACCAGTGTTCGCCTCCCTTTACAGGCAGGACAATCCTCCCCTGCTAGACGGAATGTCAGTGATTTGGTCTTTCGAGATGGCTTATGTGTTTCCTCCAGTAGCCATGATTCCTCGGATCCTCCTGAAGATTCGGGTAGACAGAGCCAGGGTTTTAGCTATTCTCCCTTATTGGCCGAATCGAAGTTGGTTTTCGGAGCTGCTCAGTATGGCAATTTCAGTATGGGAGCTGCCAGTTTCCTCCCATCTTCTGGAAAACAAGAACCTGTCCAAGGAGGTTCTTCTGCAGTTCAGATTGACGGCCTGGCTGCTGCAAGGATGATCCTCCAGAGCAGAGGCATTTCCAATTCTATGTCAGAGATCCTCTTGGGTTCAGTACGAAGATCTACGTCCACTATTTATCTTCGAGTCTGGAATAAATTCCTCCACTGGTGTGTCTCCAAAGGTTTGGATTTCTCTTCTCCCCCCACAAGTTCTGTTCTGGATTTTTTGCAGGAAGGTTTTTCAGCGGGTCTCACAGTCTCGACGCTTAAGGGACAGGTTTCAGCCCTGAGTCATTTTCTCCTGTCTGAGTTGGCATCCCAAATTCTCGTCAGGCGTTTCTTTAAGGCTGCCATCATTCAACGGCCTCCCAGACGGTCGCATTTTCCCTCCTGGGATTTGTCATTGGTCCTCCAAGCACTCTGCTCTGAACCATTCGAACCTTTGGAAGAGGTATCTCTAAAATTTTTATCCCTCAAGACGGCTTTTCTGGTAGCCATTACCTCAGCGAGGAGGGTCAGTGAACTTCAGGCTCTTTCCGCGGCTCCAGAATTTACCATTTTCCACCAAGATAAAGTCGTCCTGTATGTTAAACCTTCTTTTTTGCCCAAGGTTATCTCGGAAGCTAATGTCAATCAGCCATTAATTTTGCCCTCTTTCTTCCCGTCTCCTTCAACTCCGGAAGAATCACTCTGGCACACTTTAGACGTCCGCAGAGCTCTACGAATTTATATAGACCGCACTGCCTTTTTCCGCTCCATGGATCAGTTGTTTATTAATTATTTTGGTAGATCTACAGGCAATGCGGCCTCCAAGCACACGATATCTCGATGGCTTTCCGACACTATTCGCTTAACCTACTCTCTCAGCGGTCAGGTTCTTTCATCCCGCGTTACTGCTCACTCCACCAGAGCTATGGCTACATCCTGGGCTGAAAGGTCTTCGGCATCTCCAGAAGAAATATGCAAAGCAGCTACTTGGTCTTCCTTTCACACGTTTATCAAGCATTACCGGCTAGACATCTTCTCCTCCTCTGATGCTGACTTCGGGCGTAAGGTGCTTCAGGCAGTTACCTCGTGACCATTTTTTCCCCCACCCAGGAGGGGTCATCTTGCTATATCCCCGTGGTACTGACACTACACGACGGGAAAAATAGTAATTTTACTTACCGTAAATTATTTTTTCCTTAGTGTAGTGTCAGTACATGTATCCCTCCCTGTGCATTCTTGTATTAAATTATATTTTTTTTGCAAGCTATCTTGTGTGTCTTGGTACTTTCTGGAGGTATGAGGGTTGCCGGGTCTCTTATAGGGAGGAGTAGGAGGGGTTAGGAGGTATCTTAACCTCTTCGGTTCTAGGTCCTTGTCCCAGGAAGAGCGACACCCGTGGTACTGACACTACACTAAGGAAAAAAGAATTTACGGTAAGTAAAATTACTATTTTTCCCAGTAAGTATGATGGTACAGACTGAACATAGTCAAACCATCTTAGGATTTATCTGAGATAAAACAAAATCTTATTTTTTAGGATTAAAGTTGTGTAAGCTCCAATGATAGTACAGTTTGGACTTTAGCAATTTTATTTTCTTTATCTTTTAATGAACAAATAGATGATATTCATCAAATGTTTTTACTGTGCAGTTTAAGACATTATTAACAACAAGGAGGAAGGGGATATTTTATAGTTCCCCTGTGGACTTTTTTTTGTGTGTGTAGAATCAGCCTTGCTGGAATAATTGCCACTTTGGCTAAATATCCCAGTTTTATTTTAAATTGTCAGTCACGTTTAGCTATAGGCATATAGGACGGACCTATGCCACAAGTAAAACACTACGTTGATCCATTCTATACCGGTCAGCAAAGATGCTATAAGCAGTCCACTACTTCTTCCAGTGGGTCCTTCAGCCCGGTCTTGAATACTGTAAAGTGAAACTTGGTGAATCCAGCAGTTTTGCTGCAGGCTGCACCTAAAAGAATGAAGGGTACAAAATGTTAAGATGAAATTGCTTTCATTTAATTTTTTTTTTTTGCAGGTTGAAATCAAGTCTAAGGAAGTCATTCTCCCAAGTACACTTCTATGCTTATGGAAATCTTATTTACCAAAATAACTTTTCACTGTAAATCAAACACCCTCTTGATCTGTGGCATGACCTTACAGCATGTAGTACATTTAAGACCATTAAAATTCAACTCCAAACCTATTGAAGTAACTTATGAAAAGTGCATCTTAATAATGATTAAAGAATAATGAGTTTCTCCGAGTATAATCTCACATACACAAAACTGTGGGAAGTAAAAGATCAAAGCACAAAATAAGAAGTCTAAGCTAATAAGTCTTATTGATCGGTAAATTGTACTCTCTACTGAACTAAACCGCACTAATGAGATATGCTGCACAATGACTGATCTCAGCTTGCTTTGAAGTTATCATAGTCAACTAAAGACCTTTCCTATATATTCATGCAAACGAGAGGCAGATTTAAATACCACATTCTATCATTATAAATCATTACAGTGAACAATTTGTAGTAGGGATTTCTGAACATTTGTTAAGGGAAACTTGTTAAACATGCATTTCTGGCTGAATGTGACTCGAACACATGATATTATACCACGATGGGTGAACTCTAGTTAAAATCACAAGCCAAAAAAAATCCCTAATTCCATCCCCCCTGGACTTAAAATGGAACTGAATTTAAAACATAATTTTTTTTTCTCATATCCACACGCTATAACAGGTTATGGTTTGGTGTTTGAAATGGTTTGGTGGTAGTGACATTTTAACTTATTAAACGTGTATTTTAGTTTTATCTGACAAAATGAAGAAAATACAAACCAAGAGAATGCAATAGAAAATGTACAATATTACATGATATATATACCATAGCTTCCTGTAGTGTTAGCGCAGATCACAGCCCCAAAGAAGTTTTTAACATACTTCTGTATTCTGAGAATGGCCTTTTTACATGCGTCTGTGGGATCTGCTCCCATCCTCATGTACTCCACAGCTTGGTAACTAAAATAAAACAAGTTTTTAACATAACTGTGCAGAAAGTCAAGAAACATTGCTTCACCAACATGCATAACTATTTGATTTCTTCAAAACTAAGCCATGTATATTGTTTCACTGTACTTATCACTGGGTGGGACAAACCTTTTTGGCAGGGTATTTGATGTTTATCGGTTTTCCCACAAGTACACAGTTTTCTCCAACATGCAAGACTGGGCTCGCCAGGGGAGTTCACTTGAGAGTTGGATGTTCCACGCAACAACTTTACTGGACCTTATTAACGGTCTGCCTTGAGCTTGGTTGGCCTTGTATGATCCATTAGTTCGATTTGTGAATTTCCTTTAGTGAGTCACTTTACCTAGCCATTTTTTAATGGATAAGGAAAACCATAGTAGGGGATCTAGTTGGCTCACTGTCTCAATAAATGTCTCCCCAATCTCATGATACGCCATACACATATATATTTTAATGTAAATCCTTTAAAGTAATTATTATATTTCCATTATCTAAATATATATTTAATTTTTTCCAAACCTCAAACCCCCCTCCCCCCCAAAAAAACATTAATCTTGGTGCTTACTGAAGGGGATTGGTGATGGCAGCACGCTTTCCCTGCACAATACTGACCATCAGGATGTGATGTCACTTCCTGATGGAGAGCTTAATGAGGGGAATGACAGAAAAGTGCTCTCCATAGTGTATGACCCAGGGCCTTGCTTGCCCCTGTTCCCTCAAAGGCCATTCTATATGCTGCTGAACTCCTTGACCCAACCCAGTAACTGGCATCTCACGACCCAGTACTCGGCTGTGACTCAAAGATTAAAGAGATCCTGCATTGACTTACCTTGGTAAAAACCTCATCATGGTGTCGCCATCTCCTGTGGCTGCTGCTCCACCCACCGTGCTGTCTGCGTATGCTCCTGCCCCGATAATTGGTGAATCTCCGATGCGCCTAAAACATTGTTATATTTTAAAAAGCTTCCATCACTAAAATAAGTAACTCACACAAACTATTAACAGCAATTCCAAAAAGGCTGGCAATGAAATTTCTACCATGAGAATTTTCTTCCCACTACTGGAAACCTTTACTAAATTCACATTCAATTATAAACACAAATCTTGTAAGATGTGATCTGAAGTTACAAGAGGAACACGATATTGTGTAATCTACTGTACAATGGGCACTATGTTCTCTCGTAAGATAACAACAACTACACAAACCCCATTCTTTAACAAAATGTAACTGCGGTGATATACTTAATTTGCAGTTTTTACTACAAACATTCGTATAACTATATCGCAGGGCCATGTATTTAGCAGCCAGCTATTTCAAAGGAAAGGAGTATTTATTTAAAAGGCAACCAAAATAAAATCATTACAACATGACTAACCCTGGGATTTTGTGAGTTGCACCATTCGTAGATGTTCCTGTGGCAACACATCCAGCTTTATCAATTGCAACCATTCCTAAAGCCAAAAAAAATCATTTATAACTTCATATAAAAACATGGCCAGAAAAGATATTTTGTGTATAGAAAGAAAAGTATGTCAAATATAATTCCTTGAAAAGGACGAGTTACCTATTGTATCATGGTTATGCACATTTATTTCTTTCTCAAGAAAAATCTCCTTCTTGTTTTGTAATCCTCTCACAGGCTTATATGGTCCACATGACTTAGAAGCATCAGGAATCACGTTCTGCAAATAATAAGCAACAGTATAATTAATGTACGCTGCAGGATTGGTCATTTAAATCCATACTTGTTATGTGTGAGCATTTTACCATCAAATCCACTTATAGTTTTATGGAACAGCAACCAAAATAAAACTAACAAGAAATGTATAAAAAAAATCACCACCACTGCTGTTCTGCATGATATACATAAATAGAAAATAATTACAAAATATTAAACTAATGCAGCCAAAATACAAGAAATAGAAAATATTGCAAATAACAAACTGTGGACCTGAACTAGCAATGAAAGAGGGAGCTTATAATATGGAGAAGCGCCCTGAAACAGGAGATGGTCTGAAAAGAAAGAACAGTCTGGAGAGATGAAATGATAATGAAAAAAGGTTTACAACATACCTTCCAAAAGTTTGGCTGGCACCTCTGCTCAAGCCACTTTGAATAAATAGTAAGTGATTTGTTGGTGGTTAAATCTTCACTTGGAAAACCCATGCTCTCAGCAAACAAAGATGCTACAATCGAAATATCATGCTTATGTGTTAAATTCATTATTTTAATTACTTTAAGTATTATCCCATAACGCATACAAGTGAAGTAAGTTGTATATATTTAACAACATGTATTAAAACCCCACAGCAACATACCATTCACTTTTGTTAACAATGAGACTATGCATGAGCGATAAAATAGCATTGCTTTTCCATACTAGTCCCTTTCTCATCAGTCATTCAGTTGATAACGATTAAGTATAGTTAAATATAGGGGTAATTTTCTACACAAGTACATACCTGACTCTCCAACTAAAAATGTGTGCTTAGTGTGTTCCATGACAGCTCTGGCTACACCTATTGCATTTTTTATTCTTCTAAGATTAGCAACAGCTCCAACTTCCATTGTGTTTCTAGAATATAAGCAAATGCATTTTTGTCTAGTATATCATTAAAATAACAGCCCCTTAAAACCAGACTATTGGATGTGTGCAAGTATAGGCTATTGGTCATCCTGGATTTGTAGCAGACTAAAGCTAGTATTATAGGAAAGCAGTATGGTATAGCAATGCAAAAAGCAGAGTGATATATAAAAAAATATCTTGTTGTTTATACATCAGTCTACACACAAAAGCTGCTACTCAAGTACCCAGCTAAAAACATCTAGCCTTAGGGCTTGTAATTGTCATAATGCACACTGGCCGATCGATATGGATTGCTGGTTGGCAAAAGTCAATCAGCACTGATTGTACTCTTTGAAGTAAACATCACTTACTTCACTTTATTCTCCAACCTGAATAACATGTTATTTATGTACATGTTCCCTTTTAAACAAATCGGCATTTATAACCGTGTCCATAAATAATTAAAAAAAAAAAACACACCTACCCATTCATAATCATGGCATCTAAGGTGGTTTCACCATGTTCATCAGGGCTGCCTCCATAACCCACGCTGCCATCACATTGATCGATCTCACACTGCGTACAGCCTTGCTCTACAGCATCCAGAGCCGATCCACCTTCTTCCAACACCGCCCATGCTTAATATCAACATATATTGTGAAAATAATCATAGCATTAGGATTTTTCCACCAACATTAAGAGGATCTAGAGGATCACACATCAGTACATAGTCCAATCCACTGGAATATACCGTGACTCACTGGTTTGAAATTACAAATAATAAATATAAAAATATCTCCAAGATCGAGAATTTTTATTTACTTTGGTTCTGTTTAGATTGTTTTGAGAGGGGGTAAGGGGTGGTTTCCAGAAGATGTTTTAATTCAAAGGGGGGAGATGGATTGGGGACTGAATGATTTCTCTGTGAAAAAAATAACAGACTGTTTCCCCCTCAATCTCCTTATTTTTGGCCCCGTTTCATATGTTTGTATTAAGAATTTGAAAAACCGAATAAAAAAGATTTTCAAATATATATATATATATATATATATATATCCAAGATTGATATGTTTAAGCAAAACTCCCTGATGGACCGGATTCCACATCGTTATTAATGTAATGCCAATTAGAAGAATATTAAGACTATGGAATGTTTTCACACCTTGGCAGAGTTTAAACTGGTTAATAGTAAGGGTGCACATCAATGTCTCAATATGATACACTACTTCCTCTCTGACTGTTTCACTTTCCCCTCAACCACCGAATAGATTGTAAGCCCCCTTTTCCTTTTGTACCAGTATGTGTTGTGTATGATTTTAAATACATTTACGGACTCCGCTGTAACAGCGCTACAAAATCCACTAACGCTATATAAATAAATGCAATACACCAATGTAATACTTGGATTCAGGGATTTAGTTCTGGTTAAAATGAAGTTGGATATGAAGTTGTAATAATAATAATAAACCTATAAATTCACATAATCCCAAATGTTAACCGGGATACCTTGCTTGATCACCCCCAGGCTTGTCAATTCATCGCTCTGTCACTTAGGTACAAACTATATTAAAACACACACTCCCGATCTCAAGGGGTTTTATTGGAAAAGTATGCTTAAATAGATGCTTCCATAGAAAGAAACAATATTCTGTATACAGTATCCACGATAATCTACAGTTACAATGGGAAACTAAATCCCATTATAGAATCTCACTGTTGCTACGGCAACTGCACAACCCTATACCGGAATTGCTTTGGTAAATCAGGGGCCAGTTAATATCACATTTAACAGTGTTTACGTAGCATACGTCATTAGGACTAATGGGCAACTGGGAGTTCCGTAAACTTTCACCACTTGCTAAGAACGCACTACTACAGTGCAGGCGTTCGCTCCCTCCAAAGCATTTTAATTTTCACCTGCTTCCGCCGCCCTCTGGAACGGCCACGTGTTGATGACAAGTGGGCGCGTGGGGTCAGAGCCCGCGGTGCGGAGCAGCACCCACAGCACCCACATTACGGGACTCCTAAGCTCCATGACAACTGAGAACCGGAAGTAGCGCGCTGCCCCGTGCGCGCGCCCTGTCCACCGAGGACGGTCACGGTCTGGGGCGTGTCCTGAGTCTGTGGATTGTATATAGGCTCAACGCAAGAAAATAACAGTTGACGGTTTCAGTCTATGAAACGGTATTATAAGCGTAATGACGTCTAATTGGATCTGTGTCCCAAACCGACGTAACAATGACTCATGAGATACATTTTAATTTAAAATAGTCTGTGTATTGCTTTGCAAGCCTGCAGATTCGCATGAAATGTGCGTTTTCCAAACGTTTACCAAAGCCTTATCTATATATATATATGGGGTGTTTGTAAGTGCCTGGGTTTGTTTATTAGTTTCTGGGAGAAAGAGCAGTTTCTCACTATCACACAATCTGGACCTGACTTCTTTATAATCTGAATTAATAGTATCCGAAAATCGTAATTGCCACTTTTTTTCACAGTATGCGTACGGTGTGGGTCAGAATATCTCGTGAGCAACAGTTTCCATAATGACCATTTGGTTGCCACTATTAGCAGGACCGTGGCCACCTTAAGATATTTTGGGGCCACTTACAGAACAAATGGTCTGCCCCCACCAATGATAAATGTGCTATTTTATTTAACATCAAACAGATGTTTCTGTGGCTAATGTTTTAATACCGGCCGGCCCGAGACTTAATCTCGCCGATGCCATTATCTATTCCCCCCCTTTTTACTTACCTTTAAGTCCTGCTGCGAGTCTCCCTGCTCTGCCACGGTGCCGGCTTGTAATGCTGAGCGCCGGAAATTGACGTCACTTCCGGCGCTCAGAATTACAAGCTGGCACCGAGACCGAGCTAGAGGGCTCGCAGAGGAGAGAGAGGGGTGCCGAGCGGGTAAGCGAAAACCACTCGGCGCCCCTCTCTCCTCCGCTTCAAAAAAACAAAAAAAAAAAGCACTTTGCCGCCCATTGTAGGGCCGGCCCTGCCTGCTCATCAAAAGAAATACATTCAAGGGGCCGGGCCAGGACTGGCCATCTTGCACATCAGGCATATGCTCCAGGGCAGATCGGATGCTGCAGTATGCAGTCGGCGGGTGGATATGCCTAGCCCCACGCTATGTTAACATAAAAAGGGTGCATGCGGCCGGTCACATCCATCCATCTGCCGTGCTTACGTCACCAGGCAGCACCTGGCCTTAAAGGGCCAGTACGCCTCTGCCTAATGCAAAAAATATTGTTAAAACGTTTACAAACGTTCCCTGTTGGATTCAAAATAAAACACTTTCCTTGAGAGGTAGAAAAAAAACTTTATAGCTAATGTAAAACATATTTCTTTATTAATTTATGGTATGTGGTATTATAAAATGTATTTATGTAACTCTTCCAACCAAATGACTTTTCCAAGCTTTCCAGCTTAGTTTGAAACCTATTTATAATGACCAATTAAAAGATGATCAAGCGTCAAAGCAGAAGCTCAAGTGTACTGTAATTTTTCTGTTTTTGAGTCAAGTCGACAGCGATAATTACCCAGAAGGACTATTAGCCCAAAGAGATATCAGATTTCCATGGTATTGGTTTTAGTCCATATAGTACCTCATCTAGCTAAGGCCAATTGAGTGTAAAAATATTAACAATATGAATCAAGAGTGTATGCTATGTGCGTTAGCTGTAAAGATCTGAGTGATGAAGTCTTCATCACCCTCTCTGCACACATATTTTTTCGTTTTACATAGTTTGTTGCTAGATTATTATCATTTAAATGGGAGGACCAGCTGTGCTGTTTGGACCCAGCTGTCGGACTGCAGAGAAAATAGCCATCTGGTGCCTGGTTCTGTGTTGTTAAATTCCAGCTGGGTATTTGAAATGCTATCTAGCAGTCACCATTGGAATGGATGGGTGCGTAATATTCTGCTGAAGAGGCCCTTCTGGAATATTTTTTTCTTTTTTCTTCAGAGAGCATCAACAGAGCATTGCTTATTAGATTATCAATACTCCATTTATATTGTTCTGTGTTATGCAAAACCAAAATGTTCTGTTATGTTTCTTGCGAGTTACAGAATTTCATAAACTTAATTGAAAGTTACATCGCATTTAAAGGGAATGTAACCTATGCAAACAGTCGCTTACCCTGGCATAGGCCTAGGACAGCAGCTTTAATAGGGTTATCAGAGAATTTACCTTTGGCACTGCCCTCAGCCCAAACATTGAAGCGCCCCCTGCTGCCCTCTTTGTGGTTACCATCCTTATATCCTCATATCACTCTGGTGGGCTTTCAGGCAATGCCCCGCCTAAAGACACCACTGTATATAGGTAGACATCTTCATGAAAAAACAAGTAGATATGATGGGGTTTTTTTTCCATCTTTCCGCTGGATGGTGTTGAGAATGCCCTAGCATAGTAAATTATGAGTATGAGAATCTATGAATGTCTCCCGAGATTATATATATGGTGAAGTACAATTCACAGTAATAGTAGATGTCATAGGTGTGGGTGCCAGGCCACCTTGGAGTCCAAACGCAGGGATGAATTCATTCTTAAAACCTTAAAAAACAAAAAAAAACAATGGGAAACATATCTTCCTGCACTGAAACTTCAATAGCAATGGTGCTCTTACTTCCCGTTGGAGAAGGAAAAGCCTGGAGACTTGTGCTCATCCTCTTCCTGCCCTAAATGGACAATCCAGCCATCATATGCACTTTAAGGGATATGGTAGCTGATTGGTCCCTTTAAATTTGTGTGACGCCCCCCCTACAAATGCATGACACCAAACACTTGTTTGGTGTCACAAGAAGCCAATAGGCTAACATCTGTTGTCACCAGAACAGTGCTGCATGGGTGCCCATATCTCCCATGCCTTCTCTCCTGATGTAGAGGTCAAGGTTCATTATCCTGCTTTCCATATTATTTTCGTTTCTATTTTCTAAATGCCCTATTCCACCACACTTTACATAGTAATTAACATTGTCAAAATCTCACTTCAACCTTTAGCCTCATAGGTTTCCTATACCTTTCCTTTGTGCAGAGCTGCATTACCTAGGGTCTGTCTTTTTTTACTGAACTTTTTGACCAACTTTGGTTTAGGGTTTTGAAATCTATCCATTTCAAGTTAATTTGCTCAGTGCATTGTTGTTGTTGTGTATTAGGAGGCACTAGTCACTCCTGGAAAAGAATATGTTTCATGTCTGCATTGGCTATCAATTTGTCTAGCACAATGTATGAAAGTTTATTTTTTTTAGCTTGAAACATAGTTTGTCATCCATTCATTAAACTGGAAAAACCATGCCAGGCAAGACATTGCAGCTAACGTGGACCTATTATAGGATGTGAATTTTTAACTGTCATCTCTAAATGACACATTACTAGGATGAAATATGTCACAGAACAATACTGTGACAGATGTAGTAGAGGAAGCAAGTTCACTTTCTACATTTTTTGAATTATGTCACAAACCTACTCACCAGTACACAATGTTAGGCAGTTATATAAATTGTTCTGTTGTAGCCAAATTGATGAACAGTGAATGAAATGGGGCAACAAGGACAAAAATTAAAAAGTACCAAACATGAGAGGCGTCACTAGGGTTGGTGTAACCCGGTGTCACCTCCTGGATCTTCTCCTGTACCAGACCATAAAGAATACTAATATACTAATGGTTACTCGTAAATCATAATTCTTGTATACATCACTGAATGTAATGGCAATCGTAATGACAAACAACTAGGTAATTGCTTGTCTGGTTATCGCAAAAAAATCCCTTTTTTTCCAACTCTGTCCCTGCAAAGTGCTACCCGGCAGTACGTAGGATGCATACAAAACAGATAATACAATTCATTAATCATGGCATGTCCTATGTGATTCCCACCCTGATTAATGAATCGGATTGTGTCTGAGTGTATATGCATCGTACATACTGGCAGGCTGTATTTGGCACACTCTTTCTGCACCATGTGGGACATGCATGCACCTGGAAACACATTCCATGCTTCCAACAAAAAATTACAAAAATGCCTTGATAAAGTTCAACTTGAATAGAGAAAAATCATTATAAATAATAAAATGTGGCCATTATTGCCTTGAAAAAACAATAAATCAAATTTACTGGATATTGTCTGACTTGTGAATAGACACAATGGTCTACAAAATACAAAGTTGTTTACAAAATTCAGTAGAATAAATATTAGAAAAATACAATATTTAACATGTAAATATAATTTAAATTAAATGCTGACCTGCTAGGCTGCTCCTCCTGACCCGCTCCTAAACTAGTGACCTGCTGCTGCTCCTGGTCCTAGGTGGCTGCTACTACTGCTGCAGCCTCTTGCCTTGCCCCTTGCTTTGCCTCTTGCTTTACCCCTTTGTCTGGCCTCTTGCTTTACCCCTTGCCTTGCCCTGATTTGCCTCTTGCTCTGCCGGTTGCCCCTCCTTTACCCCTTGTCTGGGCTCTTGCTTGGCCTGCTTTGCCTCTTGCATTGCCAGTTGCCACTTGCTTGCCTTGCCACTTGCTTTGCCCATTGCCTTGCCTTGACTGAAGTCAGGCTATCAGGCAATTTCAAATCCATGGTCAAGCCATCAGACCATTTTTATCCTAAACAGAGAAAGTAGTACTTTTTAAAACTATGACTGGATTTAGGCAGAGTTGTCACGCATTTACCCCTATACCCCTCTCCCTACCCCTCTTTCTCACTAACTACCCTCTCCCTACCCCCCTTCTCACTAGCTACCCTCTCCATACCCCCCTTCTCACTGTCTACCCCAGGGGTGTGCCAAAACCGAAATGACCCCCCACCTTTAAAAATAATAATAAAAACTCACATTTTTAATAAAAGTAGGTAACACACCACAATTGGACAAAAAAAAAAGTCAGCCAGTACATGCTGGTACAGGGTGGCTGTAAGTGATGTGCAGACCCCATACTGCTGGCAGCATCAATACACAAGGGGGCAGCTAGCTAGGTTTCAGTATGTACTGGCTGACTTGGCATGATAGGAGTGTGATTGCTAACAGCAATCACAGTCCCATCATGCCTAGGTTCCAGCACTTACACATCCATGCTATCACACACACACTCATTCATTCATATACCCATTCATTCACAGATTCATTCCCTCAATCACGCATACTCATTCAAACACCCTCCCCACCCCCTTACCTGCACTGTAGCTCCTCGATGCCGCTCACAGACTTCTCTGGTACTGCACATAGGAAGCAGGACTGGAGCAGAGTCATGTGATGTCACGTGAACTCTGCTGGGTTCTGCTTCCTCTGTGCAGTACAGAAGACCCTCCCACAGGTAAGTAGCAGGGCTCTTGTTGTAGCAGGGCTCGAGGTGCGGATGGCGTAAGATCGGTTGCCCTGGCTACCGATCTTTCGCGGGCCGCATTTGCGGCGTTTCTATTGGGGGGGTTTCCTACGGCCCTGGGGGAGATTTCTTCATTATCGGTCCCCCCCGCATGAGTTACTGGGGGGGATCTGTCCCCCCCGGTTCCTACGCCCATGCCCGCAGCGCTGCAGGGGACCTGGATCCTCCTGTCTGGTAACCTCAGGTGCTGCCGGCACTTCCACCAGGGCTTCTATCACCGAGCGCGGGCGAAAGTGTGGGCGGCAGCGGAGGTTGTCTATGCGCATACCTTCCCTGGCTGCTAGAGAGGAGAATTCCCCGATTTGCTGCGGGGAATTCTCTTCTCTGGCAGTCGACGAACGTCCGCTCGATGACAACCCCCGCTACTGCTGGCACTTCCGCCAGGGCTTCTATGATGGAGCACCGGCGTCACATGACCTTCCGGTGCTCAGTCATAGAAGCCTGTCGGAACTAACGCCGGACTCCAGCCGCTGCCCCACCAGACACGAGTGGAATGAGAAGCAGTGGTAAGTCGGGGGGGGGGGCATAAGACTTTTCTGGCGGCAGAGTGCCCCAGAAATGCCTTTTAACCCCCTATATGCAACTCTGCCTCCAGAAATGCCTTATACCCCCCTAAATGCCACTCTGTCCCATGATATGCCTTTTAAGGCATTTCTGGAGGCAGAGTGACATATAGTGGGTATATGGCATTTCTGGAGGCAGAGTGGAAAATAGGGGGTTAAAAGGTATATCATGGGGCAGAGTGGCATATAGGAGGGTATAAGGCATATCAGGGAGGCAGAGTGGCATATAGGAGGGTATAAGTCATATCAGGGAGGCAGAGTGGCATAAAGGAGGGTATAAGGCATATCAGGGAGGGAGAGTGGCATATGTGCATATATATATATATAAAATATATCAAAGAAGTGTGCAGCAGAGCATAAATCATAATTATTTGATTTGTGTTTGGAATGTAAAATACAATAGGGGCAATAAAATGATACTAGCGTTGCTTTATTTTATAGATCCAGTGTGACTTTAAATGAACTTCTATGTACAAACTAATAACACAAAACACGTCATGGTAAATTATACAAATTCATACAAGAAGATTATCCAAGTCATGTTTACAAAAAAACTCAGCAATTATATAGCACATAAATGCTACCTAAACATAATGCAAAGTCCCTTTCTCTAAATTAATTTTCTTAAGATTGGAAATAAGTATTACTACAGAGAATTACAGCGAATATATTTTTTCACTTTTCCAAATGTAATATGCATGTGAAGCAGATAATAACAATTTTCATTTATACATTTCCTATTATTATTGTAGTAAATTATTGAAAATGAAATCTTACCAGTTTTATAAATCAAAGTAGACATAAATGGGGGAGTGAAAATATTTCTTCAGTGATAGATATATTTTAGAGCACTGTACTTCTATTAAAAAAAAACCAAAAGATGTAAAAGCAAGCCATGCCTTGTTCTGTACCTTTCGGGCACCCAAAAGAATACAGTATGTTAGGGGCCCCATTCATCTCAAGAAAAGCTATTTGGCTGTTGACACATTGCCTATCATGAAATGAAGGAGAAAAAAATGATGTTAAAGTGATCTAGAGAACCAGAAAAGTAAAAAGGCTATAAAAAAAATCAATATTTGAAATCTCATTATTAGCATCATTATACAGTATGTTATAGCATACCATGGCACTCACTGTCACATGAGCCATACAAGGAAGAAGGAAATGAGATTGTAAGGTTAAGAACTAAACACACAGATCCATTTCACTAGGGGTTTCAACTCAAGGTCAAGGATGACCAAGACATTAAGTCTTTATTACATTGGCACTGGTGTGTCAGGCAACTGATCTGTAATTTTCATGGTGCCAACTTACTATGAGTATTCTACTGTCGCCATTGCTTTAACTAAATAGAATACGATACCCTTGTGCTATTGTTCAAATGACATTGCACCTTTGACAATGTAATATTAAAATGTACATCAACTTGTATGTTGGCTCTACCAGCCGGGCTAACCCACCTCTCATTTACACTGTAGTACTGTCAAATTGTGTAGCTTTTTCCACTGTGCTGCATCCACTGCAAATTGAATGCATTATATAAATAGAAATCTTATAAAAACTGTATCTGCCAAGTATGTATAATGCTTCCTTTATCATTATTAATGTTTTGTTATTTTTTTTTTTACCAGTTTTCTGTGAAAACAACATACTATGGATTTCATTAACACATAGAAACCCTTTGTATGTGTTGGACAACCTTCTTGCACCTAAAGTGTAAAATTCCTGTTTATTTTATACAAATATTAGTTTGCAAAATCATGAAATGGTATACGCATATAAGAATTCTAATGAGTGAATATAAAACAGAATACTCATATGTATCGCTTTTACTTATGCATTGATATAGTGTTACATTCATTCAAGTGTTTCAAAGCATCCTATATCATTTAACGCCTAGGTTCCAGGCTCCAGCCTCAACAATGTTTGTTACAAAGCCACAAAACGCAGGCAACAATACGTGTAATAAAATGTAAATATTTACCTTGATTCACTTTGATGTTTGCTGTATAATGTGAAATACCCAAAATGTTTGCTTAAGTAAAATTAATTAGAAGTAATAATAAAGTAATAATAAAGTGTGTGGCATGATTAATCATATGGTACAAATGCATACTTCAGTGAATCTCACCTAAAGCCGATATTATAGTCAGTAATTGGGGTCGTACAGGCTAGTCCTCAAAACACTGGTGGTCAAGGAAGTTCTGAAATGTAGTTATGGGTTCAGCAACACAAACATTACCTCACTTATGTTATTAAAGAAAAAATATCAGTAATTCAGAATAACTTCACCACAAAAGCAGTCTATAACTGAAATAAAATTGAAATTTCCTTGACAAAAGGAATCCGTCAACCCCAGACATACTGTATGTTGCAGCCTTCCTGGGCCTCGTAAGAAAGGTACTATAGTGTACAGGCCTTATGTGACTAATTGTGTAAGAAGTAGAAAACAATGGAGTCAGACTCCGTACGCCTTAAAGAAAAACATGTCGCGGACTTAATTATCATGTTTTCAGGGTTCTGAGCAGCCAACACCAATTTCTTTGTGGCTTGCGCTGCTGTCTACTTACGGACACCTTGCCCTCCACTGTCTGGAGTGTCCCCATCGTGTTGAGATGGTGTGTGCATGCACAGCGCCTTCCTTGCCTATAGTTATTTCCGGCCCTGAGCAACTCCTAGTAAAGATTTATCAACAGCAGACCTAGAATAACCCCTACCTATCAGATACATTATAAAGTCTAACACCCCTTCAACCCATCTAGGGTCCAATGAGTTGGACCCTAGATGCAAGATCACCCTGATGGTAACCAGGAAATGATCTGATAGAGGTCTGGGTATGTGGCGTAGCACTGTGGCCAGTTATGAAGAATTCAAGACAGGCGGCAGTCAGGTGTGGCCAGCTGAGGTCAATAGAGCCGATGTACTAGTGTGATCAGGGATAGCAGAGGTCATACACAAGAGTTCAAAGTAGAAAAATATAAATCAGTAGCCAAAGACAAGTAGACAAAGGCAAGTTCTGGCATATGCTTCTAAGTGGTATCTGAGCAGATTTTAAATATCTTCCAGCACAATGCATGGCCAAAGAAGGAGGATGAGGGGGCATATAAAAAATTGTAACGGCATAATGGCATTTGATCCATTTTGTACTAAAATACATTGGAGCTTGCAGTGAGAATATAGTGCTCCACCAATATGGCTGCCACAACTTCTGATATATGCTGGAGCCTGAGCTTACATGTACTGAACTCCACCAAGATGGCTGCCGCAAGCTTTCATGATGGCTGCCCCAAGCTTCTGTGAGCTCAAACAACTAGGAACAAAGGACCTGTGCCAACCACTGGAACCTGAAACAAGCGTGTAAGTGACTTAAGTAACAAAAGTAACAAACTTATCTGGTCAATGTTAAATCCCATACACTTTCTAGAACTCCCATCTGAGGCACCAGACTCCTGAAGAATTAAAATCAAAACGGGACATGACATCAGTAATCAGAAATATGCTTTGCTTTGATCCAGATATTATAAATCAAACATAAATAAACCAAACGCCTAAGCACATTGATAAACAGAATAGATATTTCTTTCAATGCAGTAATTACCTCACACTAACCCCATATAGTGTCGATTCAACAAAATCATTTTATTGGCTAAATCCTTACCCCCAAACTTCCACTCCTGGAAATACACCTAGTGCCTCACCCATGCCTGCGGCCATTTAGCCACTGCCCATCATCCATGCCAAAATAGACCAAAGCCTTGAGGTCATGCGGAATCTGTAAAAAGCTCTAAAGAGTCACTAAGAGTTACACTGCCAAATTGCAGAACCATTAAACTTTGAAGAAAAAGATCCCATACTCTTAACTCTTTCTTAACCTGATTGGTTACTTTGGCCTGATGCAATAGATAAAGCAAGGTGAGTAGAAAAATATCCCAAATTCCTGCCAATAGCACGGCTCCGGGGCAGCACTAACTCAGCATGTGTGCAGTCACAACACAACTTACAAAATAACAACTTTTTATTAATGTTATTCTATCCCCTCAACCATGTCGGCCCGCTTTAATAGTACAGGGATTTTCATTACACTTTACTCATATACCCAACTGGCCCATTAAACATCATACTTCATTGCTTTCAATGTGCACCCATCATTATTTGTAAATGGTACGCTTGATTATAAAAGAAATTGGATTTTTTTTCTGTAAAAAATACAAGACACTGTAGTTACAATGAACATGTAACATCTTTAATCTATTAAGTGCATTAATTATATTACTGACGCACCATAGGTTTTCTTCTCTATGCCCTTGAGTTAGACACATCCTCAGGGGATGACATGTTTAAAGATGAAAAGTAATGATTGTAGAATGTTCTCTAAGTCGAGATTTCTATTCATTTGAGTTAAAACATTTCATTAGACATAACTTCTTCGGAATAAAACAAAAACACAGTAATTTGTGTAGCCAGAAAAAGAAAATGAAAGCGCAAAATATTACATTAATTTCTAGCTTATAAGCAAATAAAGCCTTTAATATATCCAGCAATATATAAGTACTAACTTAAATTGGTTTTTAAGTTTCAGTATAATTGCAAGTAGTTTGTATAAAATTAACTCATTGTTGACATACTGTAATCCCCAAACTGTTGATGGATTAAAGTTGCCATCACATTAGCTTGTTATAGGGTACTACTAATCAGTATTGAAATAACCATTCTAAGGACCAACAATAACCTATGTCGGGGGCGTCCAACCTGTGGCCCTCCAGCTGCTGCAGGACCACATGGGAGATGTAGTCCTGCAGCATCTGGAGGGCCAAAGGTTGGACGCCCCTGGCCTATGGCATTATAACAGTGCCCCAGAGACCCTAACAAAAAATGCATATTAAAGTGCTTTGTAAGTACTTTCATATATATTTTTGAAACCTGCCCTTTTCCACTCCTTTAGGAGAAAGCTTACACAGGTCACAGTGGGTCCATGTGACCCAGGCAGCACTTTAACAGTTTTCAGTGCTTTGGTAAAGTGATGTGGTAATCCAATGTGCTTTCCAAAGAAAGAACTATGATCCAAATACCAAATCAACCTACTGTAGCCTATTGCTACAAAAGCATGTCTGAAATTGAATATAACGATAAAACAAGAGCAACGGTAATAAATATCTCTTGATAAAAAAGTCCTATGATAGTACTCAACACGTTTTGCCTATTAACCTGCTTCTTCCGGAGGAAACCAAACATATTACTCTGCTCTGTATATTTCCGCATACCTCACACTGCCTACGACGTATCTTTCTGTGTATGTCACCACATTAAGTCCTGTAACTCACATAGAGTCCTAATTCTTAAATAATAAGGATTTCTTGCCACTGCTGAAAGAAAATCCAATTTATGTTAGTTTTATTATTTTTAAAACTTTTGGGAGGAACTAGGTGTTTCAAACAGTCTTGAAGCCTAACTAATGCAGGTGTTGAACGCTGCTACACTTCATCTGTCAGCATGGAGCCAGCAAAACACCCCTACCAGTGTACTATTAAGTCCTAAGGGCTGTTTGGGACTCTTAACTCAGGATGTGATAGTATGTCCTAAGGGCATCAAAGATATGTTGGGTATGGTTGTATATTAAGGCATGTTGTTTGAGGTTTTGTTGTATTCAAATCGATACATAGACCCATGGTCTTCTGTAGACATTGTTTCATTCTGGTAATGTGTTGGCAGGATATAGGAAACCACCCAGAAACAGAGAGTGGGTTATCTGTAGCTCATGAGTAACACGTTGGAGACCCTTGACTTACAAAGATGTCACCTTCTTCTTCATTGAAATCTTATTTGTGCTGCCAACATTCATGGTTATTTTTCCACCTTAAGACTTCTTTATGCCACAGAACCTTCTGCATTATGTCTCATGCTTTATAAGATTTTCATATATAAAATCTTAACTGGAAACTGACTCCTATGAGAGTTTATATGCCATGCTTAGTATGCTAAACTGAATGGATTGATCTTTGTTGTATTTGTAAATTTTTGGTGTAATTCTCAAAGAGGATTTTGATAGTTCTTTTATTTTATCTGCAACTTTTCTACATCAGAACACTGTGTCCTTGAAAACTTAAATTTTTATCTTAATATAGAAAAGCAATGGTAATTTAAAGCCTCCCAGGTAAAATCTTCAAAGACTAAATGGTTGCTGATAAAAATGGATAAAAGTCGATAGTTTAGACCACTCAGTTGCTTTTAAGATTTTCATCAAATATATCTCAGCAGTTGAAACTGACTAGAGAATGTTCCCAACTGAGTTAAAATAATAAAACATGAGGAAAGTTACCTTTGTTTCTGTTCAGGAAACGTGAGGTGGTCAGACATATGAAAAAAATAAAATCTGTAGTTAAGGTACTAAAAATGTAGTAGTTGGAATATACAATATATGGAATATGCTTGTTTATATTAATATTTCATCAGATGTTCTTTACTAATCCATCAATCAGCAGGAATATTTTCCAAGAATGTTTTGATGTCAAGCTGCGAGTTACACCATTTATACATCAGCACATTTAATTTTTTTTTACAACTTAACATTTTTTTCCCTTCCTCCCATCATATTCACAAAAAAATCCTGCCATTTCAAGGCACCTCTGAAATATGACCCTTTCTCACCCAAGATACAAGAAAATCTTTCACTCAGTCATTTCCCATCTGGGCTACTGCAGATCTCTACTGATGTGAATCCTTGTTCCCTGCCTTTCACCATTTCTATATACCAGGCTAACCTACCAAAGTCTTTTTCCTCAAATTCCCCATGGTGGCTACCACTTGCTGCCCATGCCCTCCAAACTAAACTTAAAATTAATTTGTCAGTTTTCCCTAATTATACATTTTACATGATACGTAATAGACTTGGACGCCGGCCAATTCTTCGTGTTTGTCTTCGTGGGAAAAAAATCCTAGTATTCCACGAATACTCATCCGTTCTTGTGTTCGGTTTAAGCGTATATTCGTGTACATTCTTCGTGTTCGTTTTTTTCTTCGTTTTTGGCGTATTTTTGTAGAAGGGGTTAATACAGGGTTAACGCGGTATGCACTAAGCAGCAGCTTTGGCGCCAGGATTTTAAAGGTCCGTACGAGCAACTCTATTGGTCGCCGGCAGGGGCCTCCTCTGCCATCAACCAATGAAGTGCACCGGCACTTTAACTCTTTCACACCTGTAACTTTTGGAGCTGGGAGACCAGTGGTCTCCCTTGGCCAAGTTGCAGCACCAGGATTTTAAGTCTGTACGAGCAACTCTATTGGTCGCTGGCAGGTGGCTTGTCTGCCATCAACCAATGGCAGAGGAACTCCCTGTCGGCGACCAATGGAGCCGCTCATACATACCTTTAACTCTTGAAGCGGTGAGACCAATGGTCTCCCCAGGCCAAGTTCCGCGTCTGGAGTTAAAGGGCCGTGCGACCAACAGAGTCGCTCGCACGGCCCTTTAACTCCTGACGGGGAACCTATGGATTTCCGCTCCTGTTAACTCCTGAGATGCTGCGTAGATAAGGTAGGCTAGACTGGGTAGGGACCAGGGAGAGTAAGTAAACGAAGACAAACACGAAGATTCTTTGTGTTGTGTTTCTTTGTATACGTTTTGCTGCCGCCATGTTCGTATGTTCGGTATTTGGGCTCAACAACTAAATGCACCCTTCGTGTTTTTTTTCATGTTCACCCGAATACGAATGCGCAAATCTAATATTTAGTATATTAAATATGTTCTTCGCCATTTAGTCTTGTATCTTTGCTCTGTCAATTATGCTCTCTCATCTGGAACAGTCTTTGAAAAAATAATTCATATTAAAATTCTTTGTAAAAATGTTAATATGCATTCTTTAAATCTGCAAAATAATAATAAAATAAATTATTTACCTTTATGGAGAAGCTCAATCATTCCAGCCAATCAGAAAGCACCTCATTGAAATCAATAGCATTTTCTATGCATGGAGTTACTGTAGGAGAAGATGTATTCGGATGAACACATCTCCTGCAAGCAAAATAGCTAGGGGAAGGGGCAAATACATATGGGGGATTATGCAGAATCCCACCATGCTTTAGCAGTGGGTGCCACACATAAATTTCAAAAGACTACTCCCCTATCATATACCTCAAAGTGCATATGATGGCTGGACTGTTCCCTTAAAATGCCAGCTATCATACCCCGAACATCTTGGACAGTCCAGAAGGTATGTTCTACAATGATCAGCGTCAGGTGAACACAAGGCAACACATCAAACACAAAGATTGGGACACACAGCTTGCTTTAGAGATACTTGAAAATGTAATACCAATATAAAATGCTGAGATTTTTCTTTTAAACATAGAAATGTTTTTTGAAAGAACAATTGTAATGTATATTTTATGAAAATTTACATTATGTCATGCATGTCTTTGTGATATTTATATAATGGAAGAAAGAAATTTGGTTTTACAAATAGCGTAACAACCAGCCTTACTTTCTCTGTTTATGAGTTGGTTGCATGCCACTTTTTTATGTCTTTTATATTTTCCAAAGGACACATAATTGACCTGTTAACCCCTTAACGACAATCCACGTACATGTACGGGGTTGCCGTGCAACGCGATAACGACAATGCCCGTACATGTACGTGGTAACGTTATTTGCCGTTTACCGCGGCGTTTTCGCCGCGATCGGCGGCATCGCGGTTTTCCTGGAAGCCTCACAAGTGAGGCTATCCAGGCAAACAAAAAAAAAAGGTTTTGCAACCTTCCGATCTCCGCAATTCACGGAGATCGGCGGTTGAAACAACAGACCGGCGATGCAAATCACCGGTCTGTTAAACACGCCCCCCGAGCCCGATTCAAATCGGGTAAGGGGCATTCCAGGCTGCTTCTACATTGAGGCATGCCTGCAATGCCCCAGAGGGGGCTTCACAACCTCCCGATCGCTGTGATTCACCGTGAATCACGGCGATCGGTGGGTTAAACGACAGACCAGTGACTGAAATCACTGGTCTGTCAACCCCCCCCCCCGAACCCGATGCAAATCGGGTGAGGGGCATTCCAGGCTGCCTCTTCATTGAGGCAAGCCTGCAATGCTCAGGGGGGGGCTTCACAACCTCCCGATTGCCGTGATTCACAGTGAATCACGGCGATCGGTGGGTTAAACGACAGACCAGTGACTGAAATCACTGGTCTGTCAAACCCCCCCCCCGAACCCGATGCAAATCGGGTGAGGGGCATTCCAGGCTGCCTCTTCATTGAGGCAAGCCTGCAATGCTCCGGGGGGGGGGATTCACAACTTCCCGATCCCCGTGATTCACAGTGAATCACGGCGATCGGTGGGTTAAACCACAGACCAGTGACCTGGTCTGTCAGTCACTCACCCCCCATTCCAGCCTGCCTCTTCATTGAGGCAATGACGTTTTTTAACTATACACTGAGGTTGTGTAGCCTCAGAGGGGGCTACACAGCCTCAGTGTATTGTAAAAAAAAAATTAAAAAAAAAATAAAATTTAAAAAAAAAATTTTTTTTCAAAAAAAAAAAATATATATATACATATATATATATATATATATATATATATATATAGTTACATGTAAAAAAAGTCACGAAAAAAGTGCAAATAGGTATATATGTATGTTTTTTTTATACACAATTAGCGCTACATACAATTAGCGCTGTATCTTCCCAAAAAAATCCCACACGCAAAGAGTTAAAATATTGGCATTATAAATGCCCATAGTGTGCCTAGTTTTAAAAAATTATGATTTGATGGGGTAAATTGAATTGGCCGGCTTCAAAGATGTCCCAAGTATGGGACGTGGGCACAGAGTGACCAGATGTATAAATGGCAAAAATATACACACCTCACAAAGGTGGCCTTTTACCTCCCAAATAACCCAACAAACCCCTGCATGTGGGGTATCACTGCGCTCAGGAGATGTTACTGAACACATATTGGGGGGGTGTTTGACACTGACATATACCAGGAGCGGTACATTTATACCTGAAGTACAACGTGTGTGAAAAAAATACAAAAAAAAATTACTACCGTAAAGTTTGACAAAGGCTAGTGGTAGAATTAGTTCATGGAAAGGGTTAAAATACCAGCATTTCAAATACCTTGGGGTGTGTAGTTTTTAAATATATATGGTTTGATGGGGTAAATTGCATTGGCCGGCTTCAAAGATACCCGAAATGGCACATGGGGCAGAATGACTAACTTTGGGGAAAAAAATTTTTGAAATAGCAAAACACTACCTGTACTTATTGCCCCAAAACGTGCAGAAAAAAGCAAAAAAACATAAAAACATTGGGTATTTCTAAACTCAGGACAAATAGTCGAATCTATTTAGCAGGTTTTATCATTAGTTTTTGCAGATGAGTAAAAGTTTTTTGGTTTAAAAAGTGAGAGAAAGTAATTTTTTAACAAAAAATCACCATATTTTATCATTTTTTGTATAGTAAATTAGATGGTATGATAAAAATAATGGTATCTAAAGAAAGCCCTGTTTGTCCTGAAAAAAACAATATATAATATGTGTGGGAGCACGAAATGAGAAAGAAGAAAATCACAGCTAAACAGCAACACTGAAAAACGTTAAAAGAGCCATTGTCCCACAATATACTACGAGTAAAAACCCCTATTGTCCTTAAGGGGTTAAGATTAATCATTGTTTCTGCAGTTATCAGTTATCATCATCTGACCTCCCACTACTTGCTCCAACCTCGCTAGCAAATTACAATCAGTGGGTGAAAATCCTTGATTATGCTTGTTTCTAGAGAACAAAGTTAAAGCAAAAGATGAAATATCGGTTAAAACAAGATTTTTTTTAAGGATTAAGATCAACAATTAAGACTCCAACAGTCAAAGTTGAAAAGGAACAAAGCCATTCAGCTCTACACTTTCTTGCTACTCAAATATAACTAAATAAATATGTATACACATTACGATTTAAATAAATGGTTATTTCTCTTTCGTATCAGATATTCTTTCGTAAATATGGAACCTCTCTGTCTAGAATCAAAGGGACATTCACAAGCAAATTAGTCAAGAAATTGCCTGATATAATTAATAGTAACGCTATTATGTCATTTTACTTGTAAGGTGCCCCCCGATAATGCTATTATGAAGTAAAATACAAAATTAACAAAAATACAAAATTATCCAAATTATAAACAACAAGACTATATGTTCAGATGCAAAAGTTGGTCAGTGGCGCTCTTCATTGTTTGCGGGGATGCTGCAGATTCTCATTTATTTTATTTTCACTCTATGTCTTCTCCCTGCATTGACTACCGTGGGTGTATGCCATCTGGCAATTTCATGTTTTCTTCCCTGCAAACTATTTCCTGAAAAAGTATTTTTGATAAAATGCAATGCTTTAAATGTGACTAGTTGACTTATTTATCTTATTACTGTAGCCACCAATTAAATATTCCTGCTCTGTTGATAAATGTTTTAGAATAAGCTTTTCCACATAAAACTCAGAGAGACTGGAATGCCATGTGCCGTTTCACGTGTCAACTATTAAACTAAATTAACAAAATGGAACATTTGTGATTTCTTTCTTTAAGTTATATATTCCCAGTAATTTTAGGGATTGATTTAAACCTAGCCAAGAACGTTGATTAGATTTGGATCCTCAGTAATAAGACTTTACTGTGACAACAGTCCAATATAGAAATAGGATTTGCGGTCTCTGAGACTAACAAAATAAGATCTTATTATGTTCATGCTATGTGACAGTTCTGACATATGCAGTAACAAGCACAAAAACATTTTATTCTAAATGATACAAGTTTAAATCATGCGGATAGAGATATCTTATCTAAACAATGCAAACCCAATTTGTGTCTGCTTGACATGTGAAGGAAAACAATATAAATAACATATTTGAGTTTCTCCTAGTGGATCTCAACCAAAGCCCTTATTTTGTGCAGATTATAAGAGAATATAGCATTAATAAGGGAAGCAGCAGTTGGGTTACAAAATTAACTCTATTATTTCAATTTGACTGATTCCATGAATATAATCAAAATATTTCTTAGCTCTTTCTGGGGATTAGTCCATTTGGATTTAGACCAGAGACCAGAGTTTCACAAACTCTATAAAAAGTGGTTTGCATCCAATTTGGGGATATACGGTAATAGTCATCTTGATGCTTAGCTTTTTAAATGTATTTTTTTTTTTTTTTCATTTTTGCTGTTTTGCCTTTTTTGAGGTTTCTATTTCTGTTAATGTATGGTGAGCTAACTAAATATTTTAAAATATAATCAGCATTACATTGGAAGTTTATTTGGACTCAGTTTGTGAAAATAACTTTTAAGTTTAGTCAAGGAGTATATCTCTGGGAATAGGCTGTTTTGAACTCCTAATAAGTCAGTATCAGACACATATGTTTCCGCTACACAGTGCTTACATGAAAAGATCAATAAAGTGCTGTATTATTACAGTTCAATTTTCTGAGAATTCAGCTACTCCAGGAGGAGTCCATCCCCCTGATGCGGAGATCACAGCCTTAGAGATCCATAGAAAAATCTGCTGTGGAGAAAGGATTCTTACATTTCTAAGCACATTTGCAGTTGTCAGTAATAATAAATACAATTTAGGTGGTTTTAAAGGAAATATTTAGAATAACAATTTGCACTGACGTGTATGCATGAATGTACGCACACACAGCTAGCATATGATGCACACTGTATATTTGCACATGAACTACTGTGCAGAAGTTTTAGGCAGGTGTAACAAAATGCTGTAAAGTAAGAATGCTTTCAAAAATAGCATGTTAATAGTTTTTCATTTAACAAAATTCAAAGTGAATGAACAGAAGAAAAATTAAAACCAAATTAATATTTGGTGTGACCATCCTTTGCCTTCAAAACAGCATCAATTATTTTGGGTACACGTGCACAAAATCAGGAATTTTGTAAGCATATAGTTAGGTGTATGATTAAACAACTATACCAAACAGCTGTTAATGATCATTGGTTCAATAAGTAAGTTGAAAAACAATCATTAACTGAAAGAGAAACAACTGTGGAGAAGGACTAAAACTGGGTGAAGATCAGCCAAACTCACTAACAAGGTGAGGTTGCTGAAGTTTAATCTCAAAAGTCATACACCATGACAAGACTGAGCACATCAAGAAGACTGGAAGAAATTTTAAGGCAGACAGGGGTTTCTATGTTCTGTAAAGCTCTTTTGAAGAAGCACAAATAAACGGGCAATGCTGAGAACCATGGCCGCAGTGGTCGGCCAAAGAAACTTGGTGCAGCAGATGAAACGTCGTACTTACCACCCTTAACAATCAAAAGATGTCCAGTCAATTCAGCATCTACTGTCCAGAGAAGTCTAGTCAGAAGTGGTCTTCATGGAAGACTTTGGGCAAAAAACCATACCTCCAACCTGGAAACAGGGCCAAGCAACTTAGCTATATTTATTCCATATTTTATGACAAATTGGAAGAACCCCATCAGTTAATACTTTGCTGATCTCTCATTAACTGCTGCCATACTGGTTTATTGTGTTTGTTCCACTTTCTTATCTTCCCTCCAATGTTAGCTTTCCCTCAACAGTTTTCCTCAATGTCAATGGTGCCATCATCTCCCGGTCACCTCACGCTCGCTGCTGTGGTGTCGCCCTTGAATCTAAACTCTTGTTCACCCCCTACATCCAGTCTGTCTAAAAAAAACTGCCGTCTCCATCTTAAAAACATTTCCCGTATTCGTAACTTCCTAACACAAGGTGCCCCTGAACCTCTTGTTCATGGGAGAGAGAAGAATTCCAGGGATGACAGTGCTTGCAATAGTGGTGGCACCAGTGGCGTTTCTGGTGGCTAATGCTTGTATTTTGATTTTGTTAATAAACTATATGCATAATTTCATCCATTGAGTAAGTGTCATCTCTGTATCCTCGAACGTGTTAACCCCTGCCTGTCCACACAAGAGTTTCCAATCGTGGGTTAAAACACATGCCATCACATGAACACTCATACTCTCTCGACAGAAGGCAACAGCAAGTCACAAGCTTCTACTTTCAGTAGATTTATTATTTTATGGTTTGGTTTCTTGAGTTACCATATAACAGTGTAAAATAACGGGGTTTTACAAACAATATTTCACAATACCTCACTACAACAAATACTGAGTTTATTTTATTTTGTTTTTCTCATTAATTGTGTAAAAGACAATGTATACTTGCATCTTTTACTTGCTAAAGTTATTATGCTTTTACAGTAAACTTCTAAAAAATGAGTCAATATTTATAAATTATTGGTTTTCTGTAAATGCGTGTGTTAAAACACAGAATAGATTAAATGTATGTGTTCTGTTTATGCTGCAAAAACATTTTGTTATTTTCAGAGAATCTAAAATTGACCCACATATAATGGAAAACCACTGAAGAATGTAAACCCAATTATTTTACAGAATGTTTGCTTATAACTAAACCAATCTTACAAAATTGCTTTTGCTATTAAACTAGATTAAATAGAAACAGAACACATGAAGTGTGTTAAACATTTTTTGATATTTGTCACAGTTTTGTTCAGCATTAATTTTTCCCATTCCTTTGATAATGAGGTTATGACTCATAATCCAATTATTACACTACAATGGGTTCTTGGGAGTAATTGTTTCTTGGCTATTTCGTAGCTTCCTAAACACATTGTTTAAGCTTAAGGATGGAAATCATTGATTATTTTTCACTATAATTATTGTAAAATTATTTTTTGTTCTCAAGTTTAATTTCATAGCAAAAGAGGCCAAAAGTTATGAAACTGAAATACTGTGTTGTTAGAGAGTGTGGATATTTCAATTTCATCTTTATCATATGTAACACTGAGTTGCCACAATTTTATCTTTAGATCTGGATCCAGATCTATTAAACCCTTGGCCAAATTAGGACCCCATACTAACACCTATACAGTCAATTTTTTCACAATATAAAGGCCACAAAAGAATGTGCTTGAGACCATACCTAGGTTTAGCCCTGAGTCTCAAGGTGTTTGCCCCAATCCTAGGGTCTCAGGGTGAAGGAGTAGATTATCTGGGTCACTCCATCTGGAACTGACTCCTTCCTATTCTAGACTGCTGTAGGTTTCCTTGAGGACTGCTATTAGAAACATTTGCTGAAAACATTCGTGTGACTTCGTAGAATTTTCAAGAAGGCTATTACAAGAGTTTCACTGTCAGCTTGTTAAGGAAGTTAAGACCCTAAGCAATAGGCACCATGTGGGTTGAATATAAAATCAGTTTATAACTTTTATGACATCTATGACATGTCTGGAGTTTTGTACCTTTATTATGACACAAGGGGACTGGATGAAAATAATCATCCTATAATATTATTATAAAATGTAATAGTATTATACACATTGTAAGGCAATCGTTTGTAAATTAACTGCAATGTGTTACCTTTAGTTATAAGTTAACATTATATGTAAGCTATCAATCAAAATTCAAAGATGTATGTTTAAGCCTAGCATCCATCCCTGGTAATCCTAGAGGTAACACTAAATAATGTAGATATCTATAACCAACATATTTTCCGATATACCACATTGGGCTTGTTATACTAAAAAGTTAGTAGAGGTTAAAGTGAAATAATTCTATTATGATTCTATCATGCTGACGATTTCTATTACAGATTTAAATATTAGAACGTCACAGAAATAGAAGGAAAAGTATGTGTGTGTAGTAAGCATTAATGTATATAAATATATTATTCTTTTGTGTATCTAAAAATGTACATACATTTTCACCTATAGAAAATAAGAAATTTGTAATAACTGTAGAATATTTTCAGACATAACTAATTTTGCAAATTTCTGATGTCGATTTCATGCAGCCTAAATGTTCTTTTTCTTTTCTTAACTTTTTTTTTACTTATTTCCACTAGACTGAAAATACACTTATATTTTACCCTTATATTCCAACTATTTTAGGATGTATAACTTGTTGCAGTAGAAAAAATAATGATCACAAGTCAGGTAAATAATTCATAATTCAGAAACTACTGTCCTGTCCGTCATATTCTTCTTTCCTGTGCCTATATCTCTAAATGTTGGACACTTGCCTATATTCTTCCTAACTATAACCCCTACTGCCTGCTTTCACTGTCTCCATATACCGAATTTTTGACTATATTTAGAACAACTAATTGGAACTTCTGGTGTCTTAGAAAACACTGACATTCTGTAACGTTAACGAGCATGTTGTGAGTACATGCCTTTTATAAGTTACAACAATACATTGTTAGTGCAAAACATGTTCCCAGTTGGATTGCAAGCTGATTGCTTGATTTTTGTTTCATAGTTTTTGCTTGAAAATTCTCATAACAAAAATTCCCAAAAGGTATCATATTCATTTTGTATATCAACAATATGAATCCCAGGAGACATTTCCCAAAACAGTAGGTGTAGGTATAAGCTATTGTTAATAAGAACTAATATGACAAGTTGCATTTTTATACTCACCGAAATTACAGTTTTCCTCTTTTTCAATACAACTTCATTTATTCTAATTGGTCATTTTATGGTTTGAACACAGACATATATTAGTAGTTATAATGATATGACAGTGTTTTTATGTCTGTGACCTTGTTAAAGGCACCTTTTTAAAATGTGCAATAAATACATATTCATATAAGTTCTCAGAAGTAATATAAATCAATTGCAATCAGCTTAATGGTTCTTATTATTTTAGGGCTCCAGGAACATTTCAACCTTTTTTGTTCATCAATTATGAAATATGAACATGCTGTGAATTACAGCTGATCATTTTCACAGAACCTAGACACAAAAGGATTTTTTTATGAAGACCTATAATTTTCCTCATTATGATATCAAGTGTTTTGTATTCTCTTTTAGTAACTCTTTATTCAAATTACATTTCAACACAATCTAAAATGGAATCAAGTGTTATGTTCAGTCCAGTTCAGTAGTATTCTGATGCTTTTAATGTCTATTGGTATGGAGGTATGCTAACTTTCGTGGAAAAAAAAAACAAACCTTTGTAAGTTAAAGGAACAGTCATATAATGTGTTTTGACATGATTATTCTGTTGAGTAATAAGATCTTCCCTGACTGTCAGAGAGCAGAGTTCCCTGCACCGCTGCGGGGAATTCTCTCTGACAGTGGGAGGGTGTATGCGCGATGGATGCAGACAACCCCCGCTGCTAACCGCACCTCCTTCAGGCTGCAGCAGACGTCTACCCGCTGCCCGGACAACACACCGGGGAGTCAGAGGCACCGGTAAGTTTTGGGGGAGAGGTTACCAGACAGGAGGATCCAGCTCCCCAGCAGCTATTTGAGGTCTGATTATAAGATGACCACGATTATAAGACAAGGGGTATTTTTCAGAGCATTTGAAAAAAACCTTTTCTTATAATCGAGCAAATACAGTATTATTAAGGAAGCCATTTTGAATTGTATTCATGATTTCATTTAATGAACACGAGGCCATTCTGCATGTATAATTTGAACATATTAGAGTAGAACTTTGGAGTAGTAGCGTAGGGAATACATTTACCTTAAGACATTATATGGTAAAACAGGTTAAACCCAAATCAATAATTATCCGCCTTCTTTATTTTACTTTTATGAATGAGAGGCTACTAAAAAAAACAAAATCTAACCAAAGCTGGAAAGCTATGGGTATGTCTATATTATGTTTTTGTTTATATATGTAGTAATACAATTTGATTTTCTTAAAGGGTATTTGATAATACATATCTATCTGATGGTACATTATTCTGTTTTCCTTCATTGTTCTCATCTTTGTATTAAAATGACTGCAGAAAGATGAATGTTTACTTTCTACAGGCTTTTCCACATAGCTGTCTGCAAATTGGATCTAGAAAAAGAGGTTCATAGACATGCAGGTTCAATGTATATTATAAAAAAAAGTAAGTTTTGCACTTAAAAAAATAATCAATAACTCTCATGAAATAAAATGTAACACCAAATGACATATTGTTATAAAGTTCTAAAATAAAAACTACCAACTGATAATATCATGCTAATATTTTTATTTGATTATGATTGTGTTCAACTTGAGAAGTGCAGAGCTAGATATAATTTATCTTTTTTACTGCCTTCTATTATAGCAACAGGTCATATATACGGCTTCCATAGAATTAAATAGTTTCATGGTTTTGCATATGATATTTATCCATTAAAATGAAAAAAAAATGTGATACAAATTTAAATAGAGCCAATTTGCCACTTTCCAAAACACCAACTTGTAACTTTTACTTATTTTACTCATTTAAAAAAAAAAAAAATTCTTATGAAAAGATCATTAGAGAAAATATTATGTAACTTACTATAAGGGATAACACCACATCTGCTACATGATAAAGTATCCTATCAGTTTCATTTCATGTTCAGTTATCAATCAAATCTTACCTGGTGTAAAGCAATCAGACGGCCGTTTTCAACTTATCAATCACTTTGGTAAATGCTGACAGTACTTATAAAGCAAGAGGCATGACTCAACCATTTTTGTAAAAATTGAGTTCAAGCTTCAAGGTTAGGAATTTATACACCCATGAAACTAGGCTCAAAACTTTCCCTGAACAGGTATAGGAGGCAGGGAGACAGAGCTGAGTATTGGTTTTGTCTAGCGTGGAAGCAAGAGTGTATCACAGCTTAAAGTGGACCAGTTACCTTAACACAACACTGTATCTTTTAACCCCTTAAGGACAATGGGCGGTTCCTAAACCCATTGAAAACAATGCATTTTGATGCAACATGTACGGGCTTTGTCATTAAGGGGTTAATAGAGTTTACAAAGCTTGATTGCTTTCCCTGTTAGTTGTTCAGTTCAACACTGTATTGTGTGGCTATAGTATAACATAACTCTTACATTGTATCTTTGCATTTCTATTATGATAACTTGCTGTGTGAATGTAGAAAGAATTTTATATATATATTTTTTTTTATTCCATGTTTGTTCACATGTAATTTGTTATAACTAATATGTTACAATGAGCAACCTAGCAATAGTTTAGTTTAGGGATAAAATGAGAATTTTGAGAAAAATCACACAGGTCTTGAGACAGGACGTTAAGATGGCTGCTTTCATGTATACACATAAGTTAGATTTCTAGTGAATATATCATTACAAAGGTTTATAGATATTCTAGAAGAGAGGGCATTTAATATTTAAAAAATGAATACATCAATATGTAGTGGTTTGCTTTATTCCCTTTATATTTGTACATAGAATGGTGGCATATGTTCTGAAACAAAGTATCAGGTCTCTCCTTGCTCATTGATGTTTAATGCATAGTTAGATCTGGTACATGTAAATGAAAATAGTGGACTAGGTTATAGGAAAGGACAGTGATGTCCTGTTGCAACCTGTTCTTTAAAAACGAACCGTGTTGTCAACTTTGTTTGACACTAGCCACAGTGGAAATGGCACCTAATGTCGTAGGTATTTTCTTCAAGATAAGCTTGATCACACAAGCAACAGTCTATACCTCATCTCCCTCTAATACATCAGAAATGTGTACTTAAATTGCTTAGTAAAATACAGGTATGGGTCTTAATCAATAAGAGTGGACAAGTTATCGAATTTAATATGAAATTAAAATGTATAAGGACAGTACCTTAGAGGGACAGTCTGATGTCCCTGGCACCCCTACTATAGACAATGCATATTACAGTACTCATTATAAAAAAATAAAACACTTACTTGAACTTGTAGCCATGCTGCAAAATCTTCTTGCTTCCTCCATGATCTGAAATGTATTGCCACTGGTTGGCTGCCTAAGCTGTCAATCATTGGCAGTGGAGTACTTGCAATGAAATCTATCGACGTATGTTCTACTGATTGACATCTTAAGCAGCCAGTCAGTAGCAGGAAGATATTTCCATTGAAATCAATGGGATGACTTTACGCATACGCACTTAGATTGTGTGCTCCCTTATTTTGTATTTTTTTGTGCTGTGCATATTTGCAGGTTCTGACCAAACCTTAGGATTGAGCAGCCCCCTGCCTCATTAATTGTGTCCAGAGAATGCTTTAGATAGGACTTGGGATACCTTGACATAGTGGCGGGCTAAACAATATATATCGCCACATAAGGTGACGGAATGCCCAATATTTATGTCTTAAATTAAGTATTTTTTGAATAGTAATCACTGGGTATGCACTGAACTCTTTCTTTGTTTTGTGTAATTATTTGAATATCACATGTGTTTACATAGCCTCTTTAAACAGTGTCGTTGATTAATATAAAGTGCATTTACTAAAAGGGTAAACTGGTCAGTAGTGCAAATAGTCTGACAAAATAAGAACATTGAATTTAAATGGCCCAATGTCCAAATTACAAAGCTACCTAAAAATATTTATACAACCAGATTGATGGAACAAACCTACTCCTGTCTAATTTACATTCAAATGAAAGGATTGCATAGAAAATGTATCCGTAGATTTGTAAAAAAATAAATAAATAATATATATATATATATATATATATATATATATATTGAAAACAAATCCACAAAATCAGATCAACTGCAGTGCAAGTGCCCTACTTAATTTGTAATTTATACTATTTTTTTTTAAATCATTTAGATCACTTAAGAATAAAGAAAAAGTAACTAAATAATGAAAACAGGCTGAACATATAACTGTGGCTGTCAACTTTGGTAAAGTCAGTATTGAGAGAAGATCATTTTAATCCAAGACTATTTTTTTCCAAATACTTATTTATCATTCTGCTGCCAAGACAATTCTGACATCTAGAAAATACAATGAAATATTTTTCCAGTGCATTGATTTGCACATGCCTTAAATTTTTTGGCATAAGGTTGCATCATCATACCTGGGAATCTCTGGTTGTCCGGGTCAACACCTCTCACGGGAGCGTGTTCTTGACATGCTCTACTCTTTGCCCATTTAAATGGGGTTTTTTTCCGCTATGTCATTAGAAACTCCCTCTGACAGCAGTGGGGACGCCCACTGACATCCCCCAAGGGTAGCTGGAGCCCACAAGTTCCCAGGTATGGTCATTATTGTAAATCTGACACAATATAAAATTAGTACCAATTTGGCTCAGTAGTACAATAATGTGGGAATTTGAATCTCAGGGTATCTCTAATGTCCCATTTTATGGGCTAAACAAGTTATATATACATATTAGTAACCATCAAGATGTTTTAGATGCACCATTTTTCATACATTTGTTTGTAAATGTGAGGATTAATTAAGTGATTTAATGTTTAATTGAAGAAAACATTAAGGTTTTTTCTAGCAAATTATACTGTTCTTTTATTAGTTATAATTGTCAGATTAGTATTTTCTCAGTTTCTTATGAAAATCTGCATATATCCACTTTTCTTTAATTGTATCCTTAACAAATTATCTTTTAGTGGTTGGTTCATTTCAGTGTGTGCCTGTTGTAAAATACTCAGGTTTCCATTTTTTGTGCATTTGTAGTTTATCAAAATGCCACTAGGTGGCAGTATGCACACATCATATACATTTACGCCCATGCCTGTTTGTGATAATATACAGGTTTCTTAAAACTATTCTAATTAAAACAAATATGAGACAGAAAATGGTCAACCTTTTCAAAACATATCACTTAAATTATTTCTAAGGTGGATCTTGGTTCTGCTGCATACGCAAAGAATTTATATAGCCTGAAAGCTTATGCAAAACCAGTTGAAAATAGCAAAACCTAGTTTTTTAAAATATTACTGGCAAAAGTCACTTGCTTAAATTATACAGTTTTATTTCTATATATATCTTTCAAGAATTTCAAAGCTGATGATATCTTCATTTGCTTACTTTATCATAAGGTATAACCTTTACTTAAATGTCATTTTTTATTAAATGCATTTCAAGATGAAAGAGATTACAATCACAATCTTTGTTTTATTAGGTAGAAAATCTAATAATTTGTTATTTCGTTTAAATAATACAGCATGTGCTTTGTTAAATTATTGGCTTACTATGCAACATGTAAATAGGAGTATTCATTCAAGGGAGTTATGATACACCATTGCACAGAAATGCATCTACAAGTTATTTAATTTACAAATATTAGGAACTATCGGGAACTGACTTAAGTCACACTTGAACTCTGATTGCCATGTTGGTGATCCTTATCTTTACCACTTTGCCAGACTGTTTTTCATACCTTAGCTGCAGCTCTGGTAACCATTACTCTACAAGTCTGCATATCCTCCACAGCTGTTACTGGTCATGTGTCTGCTCCCTGCCTATAAAAATCACTCCCTGTGACTGTCTATTGTGGTTCCTGTTTGCCCATTAATCAAGCCCTCTGCTCTTTATCCTTACCCATTGCTGATTCTGGGCCTTCTGACTTTACTGCTTTCTCCTACCCACTGACCTTGACTTGACTGACTACGCTTACTATCCTTCTGCTCCAACCACTCAGGTCTGCTGTTATATCTATACCAGACGTCCGCTTAAGCTCAGGAGCTCATCCACCTTGGTATCTAGTGGTTACTTCTCGCAAAAGACCTTGCTGAGCCGGCCACTGGACTCCAAACACCAATATCATTACACCTATATTTTAATAAAGCAAGGTAAAGACATTTACAGATTGAAATGAGGAGGGACCCCCAACAAAGCAAACAAAAAACGAACGTTAAGCCTCCAATTTTCTTTGTAATTTGTTCATTCATTTGTCTACTTTGGGGCTCTTTCAGCAGGGAAAGTCCAAAGGGACTGTGTCTAGGATGGTACAGAATAAGTGATAAATGATTGATAGATAGTAGCCAAAACAATTGTGGCATGAAGTGAAGAGGTAGTGTCATCGATCATGACTGTGATTGATGTTCCCAATCTTTCTTTATGTTTTACTCTGGACAATTAGCAATTACAAGGGCAATGGACATTGACGAATAAGTGTCAGTAGGTAATGATGTTAGACTCAGCTGTGACTGAGGCTCATCTCCCATATTACAAGTAGTGTAACTAGTTCAGAAAATTGACTGGAGTGGTGTAAATTGTAAAAGCTTTACAACTATTAATAGTTCATGTTATTGTCCTACTAGGACTGCATCAGATAGCTTTGCTTCATTTTTGTATAAATAATTTTACAATTTCTTAAGTTGCTTTTCAGTAATAAACTTACACCACCAGCAAATCATCATACTTTTATAACGCACAAAGGGCAGGAGACTGTGAACGCACAGTGCATGATTTCTTCAAATATTGTTCCTGAGTTGTGTTTCAGTAAAACACTTGCACTACTAGCAAAGCCTAATATTTTTGGAAAGTATAAAATGCATTTGTGCCATTAATAATAATGAGTAGTTTGGCAGGCCAAAGCAGGGGGTAGAAGCACTGCTTCTACGGTTCTCCGGGTCAACCCCGAATCCTCTGGGTCGCGGGAGCGGGGTCTTGACACGCCTATTTTTTATTTAAAATAATTCCCACTGATGTCAGGGGGAACTCCCGCTGATGTCACGGGACTGCCCCCTGACATCAGTGGGCAGTCCTGGCCACATCCCGCAAGGGAAGGCTCTGAGTAGCCAGAGCCCAGAAGTTTCCAGGTATGCTGGTGGCTACCAATGGTAACATACTGGTTCTTAGCATAATTGCCTCTAACCACAAATCATTTGTTTACAGGTAACTAAGCAACTCACTAGTGTACACACAACGCTACCTATTACACAATAGTCAAAACCCCACAAAAACACTTTGATTTTCTAAGTTACGTAAGTGTATGGTGTTAGACTGCATGTGTATGCAGGGCTGGTTAAGAGCATCATGGGCCTGGTGCTAAGAATTTTGATGTGACTTGTTATGTAAATAAATATACAAAATCTTTACTCCTCGGTGTCCTAAAAAAGTCATTATACATGGGACACCTGAAGCCACAATTTAGTGCAACTAATCCTTTTTAAGAAGATATGCATATTGAATAGTTTAAAAAACACATAACCATTACTTTTCCGCTCACTGATTTCACGTTTTGTTCTCTGAAGTGGTCTGCAAATTCAGGACAGTGTTTTATCTCTAAATAGGTAAAAATTAAATAGTTCAATTTATTCCTAAAGTAAGTTAAGTGCCAGGAATCATATAACCAAACACACACACACCAGGACAGGCACTGCCACATGACACCCAAAGACACTCACCAGGACAGGCTCCCAGTCCCGTATTGTGTATTTATCCTCCCAGCCAGGCTCACATTATGTATTTATCCCATCAGAGAGCCCTCCTTTAGTACTGATTTATGTATTGCCCCAGCCAGCATTGTGTATTTATACCCCCAGCAAGCCCCACATTGTATATTGAACCCAGCCCCCCTTTAGTATTAATGTATGTGATTCCCCCAGCTAACAACCTCATGTGAATTAATGTATTTATGGCACCCATCCAGTCCCCCCATGTAGAGACTAGTAAAGCATTAAATTCCTCAAACAAATCACCATTATGTGTAACAAAGTCAAACCATATAAATAACAAACCCTCAAAGAGAATTCATGCTGAAAAAGAGGTAGTAATCTTCTTCCCGTTTAAAAATCAAACATCCATCATTCACTAACATTTTTGTACATTCCCAATGCCAGTAATAGTAACTTAAAGATGCCAGCAACTGGAGTTTACATTATTTTTTTGAAATACAATGGCTTTATGTGTATAATTCTAATCATTATGGTGAAAATGCATAGCTAATACACAAATAAAACATTCATGAACTTAAGAAATGCAATAATAAAAACAAAGGCAGTCCATCAACTCAGATAAAAACAAAAAATAATAAATATATATATATATATTATGCAAAGGCATGAAATATATTTATATATCGCTTTTCATTCAACCTCTCAATGTGTATGCTCTGAATATATCCAAAGGATACATCCACTTCATTTCCAGTCTTCTGAACAAAACCTCCCTGTTTTGGAGTCAAGAATTAGGTGATACATAATCAATAATACAAGACCTCAAATGAGAAACCGTATGTCCATTCTCTACAAAATGTCTTGGTAAGTAGTAGTCTCCCTCGACATATCCCATTCCACAAAAACATTTTGAATACTGTAAATTAAATAAATATCAAAATTACTTTGGCAAATATAAGAAAATCAGCAAAAGACACTGTATGAGCTGGTCCTGTGTAACATATAATTCAATGGGTGAGGAAACTGAAGAAATCTTGCTGATTTAACAATATATTATGCAGGTACAGATGAAGCTCAGTGGAGCAAAAGGATCAAAAAATGCAACTGCCCAGGAAACTCTCCAATTAGTGTATTAAAATGGCAGCTCAAAATTTGTACTTTAATGTAAATCCATCCTTTGTGATAGAGCTGAAATATTTTAATATTAATAGCATGAATAATCAAGTAATACTAAAGCATGTAACATGTACCAGTTTAATGCAAAACAGAGCCCAACTCATCAGATGTATCCGAGGCCCAGCTTTCAGAAGATGTCAATCACCATCTCCATCGAAGTGTGGTTGGTCACACTGAAAGGGCTCATGTCCAGGATACTGCAAAGCTTTAGGGGCCAAGTGCTTTCTGCGGGATAGAATGACATGTGCTGGGCTCTTACAGAAACCAGTGTTTAAAGCAGTATTCCTTGTTGGAAGACATCTCAGTGCATCAAATGTCTTTAACATACCAGACATCTTGGTACACCTAAGCAGAAATTGTTGTAAGGCTTCAGCACTGTCACGGAGCTGGCTAGTCCAACCGACTATCTCCGCTGACTTGTGCTCGCTTGGCCTGGGATAACACACTCTTTCCTCGGTTTCCCAGTCACTAGCCGAGACTCACTGTAGGGTATAACCAAAATGAAGACTACTTCATTAACACCCATTAACATAAAACAAGATATTGGGATACAAACTACCCCCTTAATCTGCCTCCCAGAGACAACAGGGTCAGTAAAGGGATTAACAATACAATAGGGTCCCAACCTCCACTATCTATTACTGGCCAAAATCAGTTACAAGGTTTGGCCGGGATAAATGTCTGTACTGGTGGAACTGGGGGGGATGACTTATGCAACATATTAATGCACCATGGGGTGGGGGGGGTCTAACATTAAACTGAAACAATGGCGGTCACTTCCTGGTTGCAGATCCTGGCTGTCTGCCAGAGATAATCCCATCAGCAAGTGATGGGATGATATACTTTTGGGGGTAGATAGAGAAGTCTTTACAAAGCCAGGGGCCATTGTCAGTAGAGGAGGCTGGCTCTCAGGCCTCTCCAGTGGCCCCAGTGATTGAGGGTTCCATCATAAGCACATAAAATTGATATTATTTGCAATATAGATCCCAATCAGATCCTGATACTGGCACAGGTTGGCGATAGTAATCAGGGCCATAGGATGGGTGAGACGAGAGAGGCACTTGCCTCGAGCGCAGCTACGAGGGGGCAGCAGCTGCAGCCTGCTGGACTAGTTGAGGAGATCACAATCCCCCAACCAGCCCCACAGCCCAACCGGTCTGTGACTTCAGACCTCGGCTTCTGTGCTCCCTAATCACTACGCACCAACAAATGATGCAGAGCATCGGGATATGACGTTGCACCACTCTGCTCTGCATCAATAGCCGGCACATAGTAATTACGAAGCACTGAAGCAGAGGTCTGAAATTACAGACCTTGCGCTCCCACGACAGGATGTTGGATGAGAAAGGTAAGAGATGGGGAGAAAGGGGTATAAGGGCAGTGTATGTGTACAGTTTATATGTGTTTTTGTAAGCTTGTGTTGGCAGGTGTGTTTAAGAGCAGTCTAGGTTTTTGTGTGTTTGTGAGCTATTGCATGTATGTGTGTCAAGGCAGTCTATATGTATATGTGTGTTTATGGACAGGTGTGTGTATGGGCAGTTGTGTGTAAGGGCAGTGTATGTGTGTTCATGGGCAGGTGTGTGTGAAGGCAGTGTTAATATAAAACCTCTATTAAAAAAAAAAAGCCATTCTTGCTTAGGCCACAAAAGGAGCTAGCTACAACTCTCATAGAAATAGAACACATGGTAACTGCAAACCAAATAATTAGGTGACTGTCAAATTAGCTTTTTCTAGGGTATTAACAGTCAATAAGAAAATGTATTGGTATTTAAAAGATATAGTTTTCACCTGATGGGAATAGTAAGAATGGAACCCACCATACATTAATAGTGTACCTGCATGGAATGCAGTGAGGTAATGCATCTCATATTTACCATTTGCCATTAACTGCTGAATTTGCACAATTAGTTTGTTATCTGGTTTAAGCACACCTGGCACTAGTATACTCAAAAAGCAACCCTGGGATCTACCTGAATTGGTTTTAAATAAATCAGAAGATCATCCCCCTAAAATTGTGCTCCATCACATCTGGCATCAATGCTAGTCTTACTGAGGTTTTTATGGCACCTCATTAGAGCCTTGATATTATAAGACATTAAGGGAGGTTTTATTTACTTACATGATAATGGAGGTCCATGCCCCTTAGGTTTCCCTAAATCATTTTACCAAGCTGTCATATATTTGTGTATCGAGGGTGTAGTGGCTTGTCCAATATCTCAGCCTTTTGGCTCTGTTTTTAATCACAAATAAACATAGACTAACGTCAATTTGTTCTGATAGTTGAATTTATAGATTTTATTGTTGTTTTATGCTAGCAAACTTTCTGCAGGGAAATGAAATGGCATGCTATAAATGTAACACTGGGTAAAAATAGAAATTTTTACTCTTTCCTAATCTGCATCTTTGCTTTTGATTAATAAATGGGAGGATGTACAATATGCACAGAAGAATGCTTTGCAGATTTGCAGTAACCTATGAATGATTCATTTCATAGCAAAAGGAAGAGCCTTGCAATGTTAACCAGGCAAACCTTTACCAACTGTATATATATGCATATCAAATACTAAATTTTCTTTAATAGAGTACTCCATATCTAAAATCCACAAGATAAATAATTCCTGAAAAGACTGGCAATTTTATTCAACCGAGAACATATGGTTCTAGCTGCAATAAAAAGATTAAATATTTTAGGCAGAAATTTGTAAAAGATATGCCATTTATCATTCTGTCAATCCCTTTAAACCTTACATACTGTTTTTGGTAGATAAATGTCAATTTTGCTGACTGCTTCACTTTATTTTAGCTTCTAAAATGCTTTTCTATCCCTTTTGCTTAGACGGTAGATTACACTCATTTATGTAGATAGCTTGTCAAAGGTCATAGTGATTGAATGTTAATGTTATACTTTTTGAGTGCAGCCAGGTTTTACCTCTTTTATTCACAAAATCATGGCATTCAGACATTTAAATAAAATGCCGTGAATTAAGTGAGTCCCATGTGTGCATCCAACAACAATAAAACTTGAACAGCTCAATGTGAGAGAGAGAAAACCTACATAGTCTTGGCATGTATTCTGTTGTATTAAATTAGTACAAAGCATTGGGCATTGGTTCACTATTTCGATTTTCATTAGTGCAGCCAAAATGTAGCAAAATTCATTATAAGTCGCAATAAATCAACATCTAGAGTTCCACTGATGAGCACTCTCTACTACACTTAAAAAAAAGGTTTATGTCTTAGCAAAATGAATTTATTTGAAAGCTAAATATGTGTAAAATATCTTTTAAAATAACTTATGTTATTCAGAGACTGCCTTTATTGATCCTGCAAGCGGTTTGTGGAATTCAAAGTAATAACGATATAAATGCTATTTGAGAAATATTTTTTTTGTTGGTTGACTGAAATGACCAATTAAGTCTGGTGCTTGAGTGTCAGAACCATACTTAATGATAATGTAAAGAATAAGTATTTGATGTTTAGGAACATATTTGTTGCAGAACTAAAACAGTCCTGACAAAAATGCTAGATTTGGCAGAATAATTCACAAAGGTAAATGAAATCAGTCAGCTGGTTTCTTTAAGCGGAATTCATTTATAGAAGTACCTGGTCCCGCCATGAGCACCCCATAATCCCCCCATAATCTGCTGTTCCAGCATCGGGTGCTGCAGCGTCCAGATCAGGTGCAATTGTGACGCTGATGACCAACAGCCTACCGGGCATTTGCCCAGTGTGCCATATAACCGCCTCGGGCCTGGGTACCTCTACAGCTGAATTCCACTTAAAGCAATCTACAGATCGGTGCAGGGCCAGTGGCTAGATATGCCCATCCACACACTACATGAGCATGAAAATGTATAAAATATATGCATATACTGTGCCCTGGACTAATAAAACTCAGGCCTAGGGCAGTTACTTAGCACCTTTACTAGAAACAGAGAGGCTCCTTAGATTACCTCAGCGCGCTGATGGGGAAATTAATCATATCAACTGTAATCATATCCACTGCTGGCCCATCTTTCCCATTTACATTGAGCAAAGTACCAAGACAAAGTCAGCTGGTATGACTGTAATCAATGTACTTGCCTTGGAGATATTTGGATTTACATTTTACTCCATGGAAACAGAGAAGTGACACAGCTAGCATCATCTAATCTGTTTTCTGTCCATAAATTATCTCCCATATCCTTAATCCACCCTTGCAAAGACTGCCTAAACTAATAACCAATTAACACGAGGAACTAAATAAGTAAATATGGATTATCATTCAATTCCAGAGAATAAGTAATTCTTGTTCTTTATTTGGCATTTCTGTTTTTCATAAGACATGTTTATATTGTCAACAGGGTACTTATCGATAGATGCTAAGTAGAGTTTTTGTTACCTGAGGCAGAAGAACAGTAAAACTTACATCCCATCCAGTGTTCACTACAGTTTTTCTAGACAGACATGTGAGCACTCCCTTGACTTAAAAATAAATGATAAAGTAAATAAACCTTTTGCTGCAAATATTACATATGTAGGTAGGTATGGTAAAAGTTTATGACAGGGGTAGCCTCGACTCTCGGGCTATGTCATCCCAGATAACCACCCCCCAATAAAAACACAGACACCAAATGTGGGATGAATAAAGGCCACAGCCAATTTATTAACGTCATTGCCACGCAACCTGTAAACATAAAAAGGTGCATTAACACGGCAATGACCCAAAATACCATAAAACACCCGTAAGCTTGCCAGGACCAACCGGGGCCGAACCGTAAGCATAACCTTTTGGGAGGGCATACCATGATGCCCCTCCCCCACCTGGGGTTCCAGCAACCGCCCAGCCAGGAACCTCCCACCGACACTTGAACACCAGTGGCAATAACCACATAACACCCCCCGGCAACCTGGCAAGCTACCGCCCCCTTGGCTGTGACAAAATCCTGAAACAAAACAAAGAAAATTAGTAACAAGGTCACATAACCACAGGACACATCGTAAAATAAAAGGGAGGGTGGGACAAACACACCGGGTATGCCGGCACAACAAAAAGCCCCGAACCCCCTTATGCCCCATCCTTATATACCCCCTTCACTTCCTCCCCCTCCCCACTGAACTTTCTATGACCCCCTGACCTAGCCCTGCTCTGCATCCCTGTCAAGGCCCCTTCCGTTCCATTGTGACTACACGGGCATCATTCTTATTGCCCCAATGGTACACATTAAGTGATTTTTAAATACCGGTACATAAATATTATTGTAATCTTTCAGCATCAACATAGAGATACATTTAGTGTTTCTTACTTTTAAGATTTGAGAAATGACAAATTTGCTTTACTTTGGGGACTTTGGCTGCAGTTTGCATTAAGTAATCATTCCCCCCCAAAAAAATGTGAAACCAAATAAATTAATTTTAAACTTTAAAACTTGTTTTGGATATGTGTTTGAAATATTGCCTTAATGTTTAAAAACAATCATATTTAGTGTAAAACGCAAATATTGTGGTGCCATTGTTTAATTACAGCAACTAATAGGATAGCTGATGACAACTGTAAGTTATGTTTGAGTGTCAGCTCTTAAATGTAATGATTCTGTCAATATTTGAAATACATTAAATGTAGTATATTTTGTCAATATTTGCCATATTCAGGTTGTCAAGGAAGAAGTATGTTAGATCAGCAGAAAAAGAATAACATATGTCACATCTGCCCCTAGCAATTTTTGTTCCTTTCTGAGCCTTTTATGAAAATTAAGTTATCCCGTTGTGAATAGCAGGAATTGTGTGTTGGCATACAAAGTGTTTCTTTGTGCCAGTCTGACATATTTTTCCCCTTCATAATGGTAGGAAGTTTGGCTATAAATGGTCATTTGCTGCTATGGGCATATGTAAATAGAAAAAAGTGAGAATTTCACATATGCTCCATAATTACTTTTTTTTTCGATTTTCTGTTTCTTGGAGAAGAATAAATGCCACATATTGGGCTGGATTTAAACTAAACTAAACTAAATAGATAAAACTACCACAAGTAATTGAATAGCAATGCTCACGTGGAATGCAATGGAACAAAATGAGTTAAAATCATATATTTTACCTCTGTTAATAAATCTAGGACAATATGTCTATTTTTGATTGCTATTTAACATTTTACAATGACATTTAATCGAACCCTTGTAGCGGTTCAAAATAGTTAAGAAAGGACCTGTCTCAATTATTTTGAACTGGCATGGGAGACAGGATGATGTATCAGGTCCCGTGACGTCACGTGAACACGGGCAGCTGGAGGGAAATCTGCCAGAACGATGACAGGTAAGTGGGGGCGGAATGGAAGTGAGATGTGTATATATATATATATATATATATATATATATATATATATATATAAGCATGGATGTGTACTTTTTTGTGTGTGAGCATGGATGTGTACTTGTTTGTGTGTGAGCATGGATGTGCACTTCTGTGTGTGTGAGCATGCATATGAATTTGTGTGTGAGCATGCATATGAAATTGTGTGTGAACATGGATGTGTAATTGTGTGCGACCATGAATGTGTAATTGTGTGTGTGAGCATGCATATGTAAGTGTGTGAGTATGCATATGTAATTGTGTGTGTGTATGTATGTGTGTGAGCATGGATGTGTAATTGTGTGTGAGCATGGATGTGTAATTGTGTGTGTGAGAATGGATGTGCAACTGTGTGTGTGAGCATGCATGTGTAATGTGCGTTTGAGCATGCATGTATAATGTGTGTGTGAGCATGGATATGTAATGTATGTGTGAGCATGGATATGTAATGTATGTGTGAGCATGGATATGTAATGTATGTGTGAGCATGGATGTGTAATGTATGTGTGAGCATGGATGTGTAAGTGGGCAGCCTCGGTTTCCTACTGTGCAAGCAGCCTTGGTTTCACTGTGGGGTCACATGATGGTAATTTACACATGCATGGGATCGGCATAAAGCTATCCTAAATCTACGACAAGACCAAGGACTGATTAAGAGTCTTCACATCAGGAAAAATGGACAGACTAGATGAGCCCAATGGTTCCTATCTGCTACCCAAATCTATGGAACCTCTATTTCTCCTGATTCCATATAGTGCTGGCTGCCTTACATTTGTATATTTAGCATGGATGTTTAGTTTAACTTCTTGGACAGCGCAGGGGTTAGCAAGAAATATTTCACACCGACAACAATTGCTTTATAGAGGTTAAATGGGTACAGATGTGCAAAGAAAAAGGAATGATGATATCTTATATTGGTATATATGGTGATATATAGCTTAATTAGTAAGTAAATTGGCTCCACAGAACAACACACACACTTCCCTACAAATGTCAATGAAATCAGCAATATATTGCTGAATAATCTATTATGTCAACCAGAAACAGGCAGTAAATAGAGTTTAGAAAAAGAGTGAGAGCAAGAGAACATTGGAAAACATTTTTATTTGTACTGCCACCACTACCATCAAGAAACAAAAGAATTGTCATCTAACTCTAACAGAATTTAGATAAAACTTCTAATTTATCATGATTATTTTTTTTAATCAAGTGTTTCTATGCTGGCAATTAATATGAGGCATTGAATCATGTCCATTGTGTTAAAAACTGTTGAATGCTTATCCTGTTTTAATATTATTTTTATTTTTTTATTATGTGAACTAAAGTGTAAATATGGCTGTGCTATATAGTATTATATTGCTGCATCACATTATTTTTGTTCCTTGTTAATCTCACAGCCTACATATATAATTTGTTTCTTTTTATATTTTCTTACATATTACGTATACTACATGAAATCTATGGAATTGGCCGAGTAACGATAATGAGTATCAAACTCCTTATACTATAAAAGGCCACACAAAATGAAAGCATTTCAATGAAAACAAATCAGCTGTATGAGGTGAGATTCATTAAAAGGTCATCAGAAATGCAGTGATAGAATTAGAAACTTCAATTTAATTTTGTGTGATCAATTTCAATTGATTTTTTTCTTGCATGGCTGCTTTTAAGGCACAATTGGCTCAAATGTGTTTCTAAAAATAAGCCTAATCATTGACAGACTACTGTGATAAACAATGTATAACTGTTTCTACTGAGAATCCAGCGCCCATCATTTGTGTAGTACTTAACTTTTTACTGGGATGTGATGCCGTCTTAGTGTCGTCCTATGACAGTATTGGCAAATTCATAATATTCATCTTGCAGAATCTGTTGGAGCAGCAATAAACAAATATGTTTTAGTTGCATTTATATTAGGCATACACATAAAAAATGGACATAAGAAGTACCGTATTTGCTCGATTATAAGACGACCCCGATTATAAGACGACCCCCCAAAATCTGAATATTAATTTATGAAAAAAAGAAAAAGCCTGAATATAAGACGACCCTATAGGAAAAAAGTTTTACCAGTAAATGTTAATTCATGTAAACTATGTGAACAATTTTTTTTAATAAAAGCTATGATTGAGAAAAATATTTTGTTTTTATTTCCTTTTTTTCAACCTGCCCCCCCAGTTATGCACATCTGCCCTGCCTTTTAACCCTCTAAATGCCACTGTGCCCCATGATATGCCTTTTGACCCCCTATGTGCCACTCTGCCTCCAGAATTGCCTTATACCCCTATATGCCACTCTGCCATTTAGGGGGTTAAAAGGCATATTATGGGGCAGAGTGGCATATAGGGAGGTATAAGGCATTTCAGGAGGCAGAGTGGCGTATAGAGGGTTAAAAGGCATTTCTGGAGGCAGAGTGGCATTAAGGGGGATAAAAGGCATTTCACAGAGCACTCTGCCTAAAGAAATGCCTTTTGCCCCCCCATTTAACACTCCCTCCCCCTCCCTCCTCCAAACTTACCGGAGCTTCTGAGTCCCCGGGGCGTAGACCGGGCAGCGTATAGAGCTCTACGCGATTTGCGTAGACAACTTCCACTGCAGCCGGGAGGAGGCGCGGTTAGCGGCGGGGGTTGTCTGCGTCCATCGCGCAGACCTTCACTGGCTGTCAGAGATCACTGGGAACTCTGATCTCTGACAGCCGGGGAAGGTCTGCTGGATGGACGCAGACAACCCCCGCTGCTAACTGCACCTCCTCCCGGCTGCAGCGGAAGTTGTGTACGCGATTCGCATAGAGCTCTACACGCTGCCTGGACTAAGCACCAGGGACTCAGAAGTACAGGTAAGTGGCGGGGGGACAGGGGGATCCAGGTCCCCTGCATAGCTGCGGGGGATATGGATCTTAGTCTCATAGTCAGACCTAGTTGAGGTCTGATTATAAGACGACCCCGATTATAAGACATGGGGTATTTTTCAGAAAAAACCTTGTCTTATAATCGAGCAAATACGGTATATTTTTGTACTCATATTCTCAATAAGAACATAATAAAACACCCAATATTCGTTTTAAAAAAAAATAATGTATATAATAGCATTGTTACAGTGGGAATTGTCAGTCATATTGGGTGGGGGTTAACATAAGGATCAATCAGAGCAAACACTCTGGTCCCTGTCCTAAGGACAAGTGTCCTCTGTTTCCTCCATGTGCCTCTGCTCCATCAGATTCAAGGGTGCAGGATTTTGAGGGTCTACTGCTGACCAATTGCTCCCTGCATGAAGAATTTCTATATAATGGGTTTATAGCCATCATCTGTGAAGATAAGGCCTGGCCTGACATTATGAGCCAATAATAATGATAAAATATAGTAGCATTAGAGAGCATTAGCATATTAAGTTATGTCACATAAAGCTGGATTTATTCAGTTTTCTTTCTTTTTTTTACAGTTTGACATTCTTAATATGGGACTTCCATTTATCCATTAATCTATTAATTTTTGGACATTGAATTCTACCAACATTAAGTTGGTAGAACACCAAGTTAGATCAAACGGTATGTATTAATGCTATTATTACCATAACTTTTTTGAACTATTATTGTAACCCATACGGCATCCATATACCCTATGATGAGGTTTAAAGTAAATGCATTGGTAGGATGAGAGTGGTCATGGTAAATGTCAGATTCTGGTGTACAGCCAACCTTTTTAATTGCCCCCACAATCACTGATAACATATCAACAGAAGCTGTCCACTGTTTGGGAGCATTAAGCCTATTTACCATAACTAGACAATTGTTGTTCTCTGCAGCTGAAATTACATACTTCACAACTTTGACTATATTATTATTCTACATTATAGGATAGATTTTAGTTATGTAAATATCACTATTTTCAATATTTGGTAATATTTTTATCTATTCCTCTATAGTCCTTGTCCGTGGTGTTGACATATATTTATTTTATTGTTTATTAATATTTATTCCACTAACTGAATTGACTAAATTGAAGACTTTTAGGCTCGAAATCTCTCAGGATGTAGTTACGTTTTATCAGCTTTTTTAAGGGATCAGTCTAGCTTCCAAAATTCTATTTGTATTTTTTATGCAAGCTGGAGCACATTTGGAAGGGCTGTAATGTATTCTATTGATGCCATTTGGAGCAGTTAGAGTCTCCTGGGTAAAACGGAAACTCGGAAGCATTGATACAGTATATAAACTTCTTGCGTAGGCTACCTAAAGCCATTGAAACAGCAGCCAATATGTTAGTTACCAAAACATCAGTTATCAGATAGGATACATGTCATTGTCTGTTGCTACTCCTTGTTTTCAAAGGGAGTTCAGTTCCCAGCTGCTAGATTACATTATTTTATGCAATATTGCAGTAATAAAAACTCCATAAAACTACTTTTCCTGGGACTTTTTAGTCCAGGGTAGGATTCTGTTCCATAATAATACTTACTGGTCATCTTGTAACTATATTCTTCTTTTTTATAAATTATAATTATAAATTATTATTAACCCCTTTATGACCAGTGGCAATGTCCCAAGACCTGGGTTTATTTATATATATTTTTAAATTTTATATGTAAGATTTATTGTATATTTGGTAGTTAGTGTGGTGTTAGTTAATGGGGAATTGGTTAGAAATGGTTACAGTTAGGTTAGGGTTAAAAATGAAAAAATAAAAACCTAAAACAAATTAGAAACTTAAACATATAGGGATATTGGGTGTTTTCTTTAAAATCAGGACACATGAAAAATATATTTTTGTTAGTTTTCCCATTTATATTAGCTGTGTATAATTTTATGCATTTTTTACATTTACATAAGGGGTTAATTTAGTAGTACATACATAAAAAATATATGAGAATATAGAGGTTTAATCCTGGTTGTAACATTTGGTTAGTAATAGAAAACTATTTTGCCAGATTATTCGCCCTCAAATTAAGGTTATGTCCCACTATAAAACACACAGATTATTTTGCCTGTAATCATCTCTCTATTTTTTAGACATTTAGAAAGTGTTGTATTCTGAAATGCGACATACCACAGCAATTACATTAATTCCCTGTGAGTTATTTAAAACTTTCTAGAGAGCTTGATTGATCTGACATGAAGTAAATGGTAAATTTGGTCATGAAAAAAAAAACGAATGAGTGAAACACCTGCCTGTCATCAAATCATGTTCTGTAGTAATGATAAATTAAACCTTGAGCATGACAAGTCAACAGAGTAAAATCCAGAAAGCTATAATTAGGTGAGCTTTCTTTAGATATGATTGTGCATTTCTAATCTTTGATGAATGCTTGCCGTATAAATTAGATGTAAAAATATTATCATCTACTAAGATGATATTTATGTACAAAGCACACTTATAATTTAGTAAATTCTATTTTCAGAAAGATTTGGTGAACTAAATTTAGAATTAAAATGTATTATAAAATTTATCTTGAAAATATTTTTGTTTAAATGTGCAGCATTTCTTTTCTAAAGATAAATATTGTGTATTTCTACATTATAAAACAAATTGTAATACTCGGTCATGATTGTAAAGCTGATCTAAACATTCTGCTTGAATAGAAAAAAAAGTTGGTAACAAGTTGCAAGAAATAGGAAAAGTTATAGACTAGTAACAAGAAAAACATTTTGATATATTAAAAAGGATGAAGCAATACACAATCCTTGCTCTGTGCAAAAGGGACTCAATAGATTGTAAGTCTGTAAGTATAAATAGGTGTTTTATGTAATATGTTAAATGATGGATCTTAAACGAGCCACATTCACTTTCGGCACCCAATGCATTGGCAAACAGCGTCACCAAAAAAGAATGCATATAAAAGTACTCCTATTAATTTCATGGGGTCTTATTAGACACTCCCAGCAAGTTGTGCTTAGTTGGAGCTGCTTAGCTGTAATTATATCGCATGGCAGTAAGGAAAAATAGCTGGGGGTGAATGTATATGGGGATTTTGCAGAATCATATGTATTAAAGTGCTGGGATATCCCTTTAATCAGCTGATACTTGTGCCCAGGTGCTCCGGGTCAGTTGTATTAGCACCGAAAATGGAACGAAGAGCCTTATGGACCTGCTACCCCCCTTTACTGCTCCTGTGTAGGTTCCATTCCATGCTCCTGTCCCATTCCTGCTCCTATCCTTGCTGGATTTGTGCTTACATTATTGACCCACTGGTCTGCCAAGTTAATACTCCTATCCTGACCCTTGGGTTCTCTGTCCCCTGCTCTGACCCTTGGTACCACCCACTGGCTATCTCTATATCAATGACTGGACTACTGTTGATCTGGTACTTTTGTATTTCTAGCATGTTACCTGATTTGCTGCCAGGCTCCCCTCTGGGTTAGCTGCTTAACCAGTCACAGTAGGAAGTATCTGACTCTTGCATCTGGTCCTTCAGCCACCTACTGTTCTAGTTCTAAGAACGGGTTCCAGTACTTCTGGACCTGCTTAGTCCTGTGGTGTGATCCACAGAAATCAAGCTACGCTTCTGCTGTCCTTAAAGCTGAGGCTGAGACTGTGCCTGCTGCCAATTAGCTTAAGTGCTTCTGCTAGCCCAATTTTCAGGTCTGCTGGGGCCTTCTATACTGAGTTATTTTATTGCTTTAGTTCACTAGGCCTGATGCATCCTGTGCAAGAGGTTCTCCTCATTAGTAACCAGGTACACTTATCTGAGGCTGTGATAAGGTTATAACAAACTGTCATATAGTTATTGTTATAGCTGTGTTGGATTTATGACACCATATCATTCTGTATTTGTGAATTATGACAATTACTACAAAGTTCTACCAGGTTTGGCTCTTACAACATTTTCAGAGGCAATCCAGTTCTCCATTCAATTATTACGGAACATGTATTTGCCCAAGCTCCTATTTAGAACTTGCTGTTCTTCAAGTATTTTATTGACTTGATTTCAGTATATATTTTGAAAACATGTACTATATACCATGAGATGTATGGCTAAAACCTGACAAATTTACAGAATTTCTTTTGGCCTTTTTTCTTGCTGTGCTATGGTATCCAATTTTATTTAGTCCAATAACCTGTATTGTAGCTAATACTGTTAATGTTTTGGTTAAAAAAATGTAGTAATAAGTTGCACAGCGATAGACCTTGAGGAAAAGCGTGTTAATCTTGTAACTTAGTTATTTTATTTGTTTGTATTGTCTGCTTGCATATGTAATACTTTTTTCTGCATCATCTTGAATACAGGAAAGTTATCATCAATGGCTGTCTTGAAATCGAGAAATACACCACTTACAGCAAGTAGCCTTTCAATATATCAAAAGCAAAACATTAAACAAGCCATGCTCTGTGCAAATGAGACCCAAAAGACTGAAAATTGTGTCTGTAAGTAGCAATATATGTTTTATGGGCGTTTAACATATTCTTTGGTGTGCTAAAAACCTGTCTTGATTGCATATTCCTGATCTGTAAATCCCACTGAAAACATTGCAAGGTTTAGTATTTTGCGCAGGGCATTTTTTTTTTCAGACCGATTTATAACATGTATTTCATATGTAAACTATATAGCTCTATATATAGCTATATATATACTCATATACTGACAACTATACTATACTGGCAACTAGCAAGAATACGCATTGTTTGATACATGAAAAGTAGTGTTTTTAGGCAGGATCGATGTGTTAATTATTGATTAAATGTCGTTTTTATTTGAGAATGCTCTAAATATTCTGCCTTAACAAATTATTTCTGTTATCTTTTAATTGCCAACTGAATATAAAACAAATCACTATGACTGGAATACTAGTTATAGAATGTCCCTGATCTTCACAAAATATTAAAATGTAGACATTGCAAGAAGCAGATAATACTGTTGATTTTACAATAACATTAGTGTTCTTTTGAGCAAAATAAAATGCAAAAAGGGTTTATAGAGACAGTAATCTTGTTGCTCTTTGCCCTTTTACACATAACTGTGTGTTTTATTCACTTTAGTGTAACAGCTAATTGTACAATGAGTTCCAGACACATGCAGCTGTTTATGTTTGTCTCAGTTATTGCTCCATCTGTAGTGCTAACAGTGCCAGTTGCTTTGAATAAAATTGGGATACATTCCATTCTGGAGCTATGGCCGTCAGTTCAATGAAGGAAAGAAATGACCAACTTTATGATTGTTTTCCCATTGCTCCACTTTGTTTTTGTCTACATGTGATAGCAATGGTGTTAAGCTATAATTCTATTTACACAAGAGAGATACGCGTTACTGTGCTGTAATTAACCATGTCGGTGTAAAACATCGGGAAATAAGCCATGTATCAAGTGGAAAACGTGAACCGTAATCATTGCATAATGATCTAATTAGACTGGTCTATAGGATGTTACTAAAAACAGAATATTCTTTAAAACGTTTTGCTTTTTATAGATAAATATGAGCCCCATAAAATATATTTTTCTTTATGCTTGTAGTTGTTTAGATACTTTTTCAAATGTTTTGTATATTTACTGTATTGCTCGATTATAGGCCGCACCCGATTATAGGCTGTACCCTTAAAGTTTGGTGCTATTTTAAAGAAAAATGTATTTTTAAAGAAAAAATACACATGAGTGGAATAGTAAAACAGTATTTTATTTAATGAACAGGAATTCATGCATTTTAAAATTTTTGGTATCTATTTTACAGTTAGTCAGCATATGTTATATACAAACAGAACACCAATAGCCATTTTAAGGTCCCCCCCTTAATTCATAATGTACCTTACTTATAGAAATGGTACTCTGCCCCCCTGGTATGCTTTATGCCCCCCCCCCCCGATATGTAACTCTGCCCTCAGATATGACACTCTTCTCCCCTAGATATGCGATTCTGGTCCCCTGATATGCTTTATGCCCCCCCGATATGTCACTTTGCCTCACCGCGTTGACTTACCAATCCACCCCCAGACTTCCTGGTGTCTTGAGGGGGCAGCTGGTGGACGTCTGAGCGATGAACGTAAACAACCTCTGCTGCTGCTCGCCACTTCCACCGGGGCTTCTTTGCCGGTGCTCCATCATAGAAGCCCCAGGGGAATTGCTGGCAGCAGCGAATGTTGTCTGCACGCATCGCACAGATGTTCACCAGCTGCCAGAGAGGAGGATACAGGTCTGCAGCACTGTGGGGGCTCCTCCTCTCTGGCAGCCGGTGAACGTTTGCACGATGCGTGATGCGCTCAGACAACCTCCGCTGCTGCTGGCCGGTACTTCCGCCGGGAAGAAGCGGGATTGTCTGCATCGTGCACCACCGGCTGCCGGAGAGGAGGATCTGAGGCCGAACTCTGCTTCTTGCCCACAGCAGGGCTAAATGAAAGAGAAATGCCTGCCCAGGACCCGAAACTGCATGTCCCAGGCTTCGGGCGATACGAATTGTGCATCCCTGCGCTAAACTCCGGTTATAGGCCCCAATTACTCTTTAAAGTGGGGGGAAAAGTGCGGCCTATAATCGGGCAAATACGGTACATTTGAGTGTATAGCTGACTCCTTTTATGCTATAGTAAACTTGCTCTGTAGATGATTTCACAGCAAGGCAGACTATAATATTGTTACAGACGTGTGAATAACATGTAACTTGGCTAGCTTTCTTGTCATCTCAACAATTTAACTATGGATTACACGAGGACAACTAATTTGGATCAATTATATGTCTTGATTAAGATTCTTAACCCCTTCATGACAAGACTTCTTACTGTTTTGTGACATTTAGTTTCAACATTTCTGTAATGTATGACAATTTTTCTTCTTTTTCACTTACTGTGCTCACACAAATTATATATTGTTTTTTTCAGGACGAGAACCGGTTTCTCTTGAGATCCTTATTTTGATCATAATTTACTATAACAAAATAACAAAATATGGCACAATTTTTTTTTTTACTTATCAATAAAAGCTAATGAAAAAACTTCTAAATAGATTCTAGTTGTCCTGAGTTTAGAAATACCCATTGTATTTATGTTTTTTTTTTGTAAGGTATAGGGCAATAGTATATTGCTATTTTAAAATGTTTTTGAAATCTGGTCATGCTGCAGTCGTGTCTTATTTTGGGACATCTTTGAAGGCGGCCAATTCAATTTTCCTCTCGAAACCATATCTTTTTTACAATGAAACATCCCAGGGTGTTACATTAACACTAAAGACCCCATCAACCATACCAATTTATTAGGTAATTTATCTGGAGTACATGCAATTAATTTAGGGGCCATTATGGTTAATGCGGTCTTTAGGGTTAATTTAGGGGAAGTTATGGTTAATGGGATGTTTAGGGTTAATTTAGGGGCAGTTATGGTTGATGGGGTGTTTAGGGTTAATTTAATGCTGAGGACTGAGGGTTCATTTAATTAATTTAATAATGTTAACTTAAGGTGCAGTTAGAGGTAAGGGGGGGGGGCAAACTAAGGGGAATCTAAATCCCTGGGGGCAGTGAAGATTAATCCTGTATTTATTTATAAAAGTATGGTGTCAGTGAGATTCTCTGAATCATTCTCTGAAGGATTTGAATCTCTGAAAGATTCAAAACTCTGAAGGATTCGAATCTCTGAAGGATTCTTTGAACGAATCTCTGCCTTCAGTGACATCACCAGAGTAGGCAGGCAGGAGGATTCATAGACTCTAATGAAAGGAGCAGGGCCAATCATCAGTGTGACAGCAGGGAGGGACCAGGAAATAGTAACTCCTGTGAGTCACACTAAGTGATCCGAAGAATTGGATCATGAATCGGATCATTTCAATGAACAACTCGAAATTATCCAATTCACTTTACTGATCCGAACTTCCCATCACAAGTGTTTATTAGGCAGCAGCTGAAGCTGCTACCGGCTTTTGATAAATCTATATTGTATATAGGGGATTAACTGGACAATAACTATAGGAATTAACTAACACAATAACTTTTCTTGTGTACGAATCATAGACTTGTCAGTATAGATGAAGTTTGAAGAAACGGAAGACCTATTACTTAAAAGCTACTGGCGGACACTTCTGCTACTCATAGACTTGCCAAGCAATCCAACCATGTCAATCTAAATCGATAAAGTAAATCCACTGCAATTTCATGTGATCCCGGCATCCCTCTACCAAATTCTGCACACAGACATGAATCACTCGCTTAGGTAATTTACAGTTGTTGAGCACAGTATTGTATTTTCATGAAGAAGGCCAAGATGCTGTTTTTTTATACTCAATAGCCACAGATCTTGACTAGGTATGGCTGGATCTCTACACAAGTGCAAACCCAGAAGTGAACAGTCTAGAAACAGTGGTGGGAGCTGAATTGTTTTTAGTGTACAATATTTCATTTTCAGCAAATGAGTGGATTTTAGACATATAATTGAATCAAGTCATGCATTTCACTTTTTCTAAAAAAAAAAAATTTCATCTAATAGAAGGTGAAGTGAAAAAGGCTACCGTATTGGGAGTTGCATCTGTAAACAGTAGAAACATAGCATTCTATATGGAATATAAAAATACAACCTGAAAAAGGAACTTCTATAGCTGGCAAGAGACTCTAGCAACATACATGTGATGGAAATCTTTAATTTACGGTTCTAAGCCAGAACTTGGATTTTTGCTTTAGGAGGTGTTTCAAAGGGCAGGAAAACTAAACACTGAAACTGTACACAGCCCCAAGATAATTGTAAAACTATATGTGTAGGTAGCAAAAAAGAGAGCCAGACAGGTGCATGAGCTGGCCCATTATGTTTGTCCATAACTCTGGATTCTCACTTCTATTCCTGAGCAATGTATTAATTTGTTGTATAGTAGTCAACAGTTTACATATTGTAGGTAACAGTCTTTTTGTAAAACACTCTTTTTTATTGAGTGGATGGATGAAATACAGCAAATAGTTATTGCATATACAATAGCCAAGGATGTTTCAACAGATGCAATGTTGTTAAGTATAAGTAAATAGTTACCAACTTAATAAAACCCAGTTTAGTTTCTGGATGCGAAGGCAGTGAGAGGAGATTGCACACAGCCAACATAGGGTGATAAAACGTATTTTCATAAAATCGATAGGTACATACCAGTCAGTCAACTACAACTACATGTCCTACAAATTGATATACTGGCAGATCAGAGACCACAGTATTAAAGGCAACAGATGAGCTACAATGAAGCAATGTCCAGAATGAGAAACATATCACACAGAGGGTGGTGTTTATAAACCTTGTACATCTGGTAGGTAACATGTTTTATTGCAGTATAAATTAATATTGATTAATGCATCTCTAGTTTTTGGATCATCACACAATGTTTGCAGAAAAATTATTCAAAATATGTGGCCAAAGTATCTGGCAAAGCTTTTTGTTCACATCTCTACTAAGACCAAATGGTCAACAACAAAGACTTTTCGGTAGAACCGATGGTACTAAAACTAGAACATATTTTATAATATTAATAAAATAATCACATTTCCTAATTTAAAATAAGATTTGAATCCAATGAAGTATAACAAAAATACAGTGACAACTGGGATTAAGAAAATGCATGAAACAATACGCTATGAAATGTATTTAGTGTGCTTTCCCATTATTATGCAGTAGATAATTTGCATATTACAATCATTTTCAGGACACATTAAATTTTACCAACAAAAAATATGAGTTTGAGTGATGACAAGGAATCATGCTTCATAGATGCCCTTTCCTTGCTGGTTTCAATATTGAAATAGAATATATTCCCTAAGGGCTGACATGGCCCCAGATGTATGTTCTTACTGCATTCACATTGGTCTCTTGTACCTGACAGCATAGAAACACAGGTTCTTGAAGTGATGACAGCATTGTTGTAATATCAGAGCTGGCAGCAGTAAAAGTTTTCTTTCAGGCGTTAGTAAAGAAGACTGTTTGCGACAACCATGCCATGGCGAAAGGGGTGCTGATAAAATGAGTGCCTGCAACAAACAAAGTGATATATTTCAGCAAGTGGAACAATCTCAAAACATGCCTAAAGGTTTTCTTAAATATATAAAAGTCTGTTTCTACTCTTACATAAACTAACAGTGTTATGAATGCATTAGTCAATTCAACCAAAAATACTTACACATAATTGTGTTCTATATATTTTATATTTGCATTAAACATCATTAATTCGAGTAAGGAATGCTAAATAAATAGTTCTGTATACATTATACTGTAATTTGACCAGTAGATGACTAACACCATCTTTTTAATGGCAGAAGGACCCCCCCCCCACTGCTTGCAAATAACTAAAATTATAGTTTACATTTATTTTACAGAGATTATTTGCCTTTGGAGTTTCATCACCTACTGCCTAATCATTTGAGCACATATGCTCACTAATGAATCTGAATGACAAACGTGACAAAAATAAAAAGTGTGTCTTTAACAAAGCCATATCATTTAATGTCTGATTACACTGTATGTGCCTTCAGAAAAAAAATGAAAAGACAGATGTGCCATAGCTTTGTTTTTTACTTAACCTAGCAAGTATTTTATTTCCAATAAAGTAACTTAGGGGCTATCAAAATGGTATACAACCATCTGCTTTGAAATTTCTTTTATAAAAGGGGATTGCTATATTGGCAAATCTCAGCTGCTTACGATCCTGAAATTGCCCTCCATTTTTTAGTTCCAGACTCAATGGTAATTAGTGCTGGAAAGTATAGACTCACTCCAAATGTGTCACATCAGCAAAACACATGTTAAACCAGTTTACAAATTAGCGCCTCAAGGTTGTTTGATTCCTTCAATATGTTAAAAGAAGGCAGACGTTTTAATTATTTTAACTTGAGCACAAAGACATAAAATAAGGACAATAATGTACACTACCTTCAAGATGCAGATCATTTGTTTAAACAACATCTTACATTAAATAAACTCAGTAGTCAACACCCAGATGTCACACGTTTAGTATTTTGAATGATATAGTTGTTAGATCTTGATTGTAAAACAACTGATTGTTTGGGCAGTGAATTGCAAAACCAGTATTTTGGGGGACAGAACAGATACTTATTTTCAGAAATCAGATAGGAAAGGGTTTTGCTGAGAATTTTCTATTTAGTAAATTATCTACCATACTATACCATTCACTTAGCTAATTATTTATGGCCAATGTAAACCTTTTTAAGATCAACTGTGGAAAATCATGTGTGATCTGCTAAGTAAAAGTATATGGATAAATGTCATTTTTAGTTTTCAAGTTCATGGGAGTATACACCCTGTGCCATCTGCCCACGGTCAAATTTTACCGCCCAGGTTGTCCTTCTTATTTTACATCTAGGCACCCTTACTGCTTCTAATATCAAATACCTGCATATAAAACATAAAATAACCTATGTGACACTATTTTTAGGCATTTGTAGCCATCTAATTATCAATAGCAAAAAAAAATGACTTAATATGTAAACTTAACTGTCTTTCATTTTTATATGAGCTGGAATTAGCCATTAGAAAATGCCCAGCTTTAATCCTGCTTTATTCTAAATATGTTATATTGGATTTTGTTTTACTCATTTAATTTGTATTTTATTCAAATCCTGTATATGTGTTATTGTTCCATAGCTGTATAATATATCAATAAATTAGCAACACTTACTTACTGAGATCATCATCTGTAAAGTTTGACAAAGAACAATTAAACACCTTTCAATAGGGAGTAATAAGACACATGGAAAAAGATAGCTTACAAAATATTTCCTTTCCGGTTTCCCACGTTGATACTTTTATGACTCTAAGAGTACACACAAGAATTTAAATGCGGAAGACCACATTAGTATAGTTATATTTGAGAAATATCATACTTTTCAGTTTTATCACAGTGGGAATAATAATAAACAAACCCCCATGTGTTACATTCATAAAGGGAATGTAATGAATATTTTTATAACTCTTGTAAAAGTTGCGTGAACATCAACATCTGTACCAGAGATGTTGCTGCAGCAGCATTTTAAGATAGAATGAGACTCTGAGGACTGATGATGTTTTGTATATGTATGTGTAATGACTGTAGTTTTCTATGTCTAAATTTAAAATCGTATAAATAATTGAAAGTTTGTTTAGCTCATCTAACAAATAACATAGCAACATGTTCTTTTCCATGCTGGAAAGTTAAATACATGAGGTTTCATTTGCAATCAGAGCATAAAGTTCTTATAAGATTATCACTACATAAAGTATTACAATTACAATAATAATTACTAGAATTAGAATTACTTACATCCAACTTGTGTGGTTAATGTTGACATAAAGGGCAAAAACATTTTATTCCATAAGCATAAAATACAGTACTCTATGCAGTAAAGTAGCATTGACAAAAACTTGGTACAGGATGGCCAGATGTAGAATTTCCAGGTTGAAAAATGAACACCTCCCAAATGTAAACTTTCAGCCTTCAATGCAACAAACCTATGGATTGGTGGTATCTATGTACTCAGTAGATGTTGCTGAACACATATTGGGGTGTGGTTTGACAGTGACATATACTAGAAGCTTTTTGCACCTGAAGTACAATGTGGGGAAAAAAAACCACAACAAATTACTATCACAAATTCTAACAAAAGCTGGTGGTAGGATTCGTACAGGGAAATAGTTACTAGCCTTTGAAACATCCTGAGGTGTCTTATTTTTTTAATTATATGGTTTGATGAGGTAAATTGTAAACATGTCCCAAATAAAAGATTGTCTGGATGACAGGATGTCAAAATTTCAAAATGTGGCCTCTCAGCCCCCCAACAACTCAACAAACCTATACATGGGTGGTACCGCTTTACTCTGGTGATGTTGCTGTAGACATATTGGAGTGATGTTTTCCAGTAACATATACCATGATTTGTAAATTCAACCCTTTAAGAGCATTGGCTCCCGGATCAGGTAGGAGTCTCGATGCAGGGCCAGGTTTGGATACACAGCATGGCCGTAGGCAGGATGATGATATATCCAGTTCAGGTCTGTTCTCCACTTTAGCCTTAGTCTTTCTCTTGGGCGCTATCTATAGGTGTTCTTACAGGATATAAACTTGGGGTGACAAGCTCAGTACAGGCAGGAAACTGGAAGCTCACCAGCTAAGCAAGAAGTAGGAGTACAGCTGGAACCCCACTGGCAGGGCACACGGCAGGAGCACGTCTGGAAGCCCTCTGGCAGGGCACACGGAAGGCTGCAACAGACTGGCTGGTGGCAGCAGTGGGTGCTAACCAATGCACAGCATTTGTATGGAAAAACCTATGTATGAAAATCACTACCACAAACTTTCACAAGGCTTAGTGGTAGAATTAGTGCATGTAGAGTGTTAAAATGCCATAATTTTGAAATACCATAGTTTTCAAAAATACATGGTTTGATGGGGAATAAGTTGAATTGGCTGGCTTCAAAGATGTCCCAAATAAGACATGGGCACATGATGGTCAGATTTGAAAATTACAATACGCTACTTTGTATTTCTTGCCCTATAACTTTTGTAAACAAAACATTGGTTATTACTAAACTCAAAACTTTTCAAATAAAAGTCAGAAAAAGTGTTTCTTTACAATTTTCACAGTATTTTATTATTTTTTTTTTATAATAAATTAAATGAGATGGTCAAAATACTGATATTTAAAGAAAAAACCCGAATATATAACTTGGGTAGGTACACCAAATGAGAGAGAAGAAAATTATAGCAAAACAGAAACACTGCAGAAATGATTAAACCGCCTCAGTCACAAAGGTTACAAAAATAAAAGGTCTTTAGGAGTTAAGGTGGGCTATATAGCATTTGTTTAAGGCTAACAATGCATACTGCAACTTATATATACGTAATGTTTGAAATTTTCCACCATGTTTTTTTTTTTATTGTTTTTTTTATATAACAAAGTACAAAATACAAAAATACATTTCTTTTATATTCGTTTGTTATCAATAAACTAATGAATAAGGACATACAAATACAAAAACATATCAGAAATTTTCCACAAGCTTTACTTTTTTTTATTTCCCGCTCCTGTGAAATTATATTCAATAATAATAATAACTAAGTATAAACACAAAGACTCAAAAAATAAAAACCTAAATATTTGTTAAAATTGTATTTGTTATGCATGGGTCAATTCAATAAACTGCTTGTTAGTTGGCACCAGTGGCCTCCAGTGTTTGGAAGATGCACTACATCCTCCATAGACTTGAATGGGCCCCCCAAGCCAATAGACACTGAGGAGGCTCCTTACGTAGAGCCCGTAGCCTGGCCAGTTTGGACAGCAAAGCAATGGATGGAGTATCGGTGACTGGGGAGAGGACACTTGAGTATTAATTTTAGCACTGAGTTTTTTTAATATATTTATGTTGAATATCTTTAGGCTACAAGCTGTGCATTCAATACCACCTACCTACTCCATTGCTTTGCTGTCCAAACTGTTCACCCTAAAGGGGGAGTGCTGCACAGTGCTGTTTACACCTCGAGCCAGGCTAAGGAGAGAGCCCATTTTGGCCACCTTTTTCTGTTTATGCTGCTAAATATCGTTGCTGTACTGCTCTATGAAGGCTTTTATCCATTGCAGATATGCACATTCCAGCTATAGATGGGTGTGTGATTCCTATATCACACTAGGCGACATAGATTGGAGTCAGTTGTATTAACTCTAAAGAATATTCTTTTAACCCTACAAGGATGAGTCCTTATTTTACGCTCCACTCACTGATGGTGGGTCGCACCACCATTACCTTTGTTTATAATATTTACATATACAATGAAAACATAATCTTTTGTATGCACATCTACATTACAGGATAATAAGAGTCATAAACCCACAATAGATGTAACACTGTAAACATCTTTCTTCACAAAGATAAAAACAGACAACAAACACATTCCTTTTCTACAATTAGAAAAATATAGAAGTGTTAGTCAGTTTAACATGCCAAGGGACATGATCATTTTCACGATTTTTTATGATGTTATGTCTGCCATCCTAAACTCTGTCTCTAAGGTATCTTTCACCATGGCCAACATGCCGCTTATGACAGAGAGTGAATAAGATAAATAACATCTTGAAACATTGTTAATAGTTTTCTTTAAACGGAAACGGAAATATTAGGAGAGAACTGAAATTTGTGTATTTACTAGTATCACATCTGTATGTAAAACAATCTTAAAATGTGATCAACGAAGGGACTCTTAATATGATGATTATGAGTAAATTACATAATATATATTTTTAATTTGGCCTGTTTTTAAAGCAACTATACATTTAATGGGAACATTTTCCATATGGTTTTCTTATTGGCACAGTCTTAAATACTATATAAATATGTTATAAAACCAATATTAAATGTATGAAAATAGAATTACTAAGCAACATAATATTTATTTGTCAGGAAAGGAGAGATGATAATAGTCTTAAATCTTTTATTTACAAATGTTTAGCGTGGGTTCCTTTATAACAAATAGAATACAACATACAATTCTATACTTGGGGATTATTTTTTGTTATGTTTCTTTTATGGTGTTAATTAGAGTTAGCACAACTAAAGGTTGTTAGTTTAAATATATATATATATATATATATATATATATATATATATATATATATATAAAATGTAAATGGGTGAAGCCGTATAAGTCCAGTAGACACAATGTCAAAAAACAGAGTATTGCAGAGTATGCGGTGATATCTTTTTTATTGGACTAACATAATATTCAAAAGACAAGCTTTCGAGAGTTATCCTTTCTTCATCAGGTCTGAAGCAACATACTGATCAACATGATAGAGGTTAGAACTTAAAACAAGTGATGGTATTAGAGAAGGGTGGGGGTTGAGTGGGGTGTCATAAATAATAGGTCTGGAGTTGAGAAATGCAGAGAGGTAGAGAGATAACCAAGGGACAGAACAAATAAACCTAGGGAAACCAATAACCACAGTAAAACATCAAAGATAATAACAGCAATTAGACACACATTGGCTGTTTAGATGAAGTTGATATGAAGTGTATAAGGAAACCAGAATCCACATGAAGTCCCTCTTTTATGGTGTTGAAATGTGTTATCATTTTCATCTCAAATGTTTTTCTTTCCTGAGAGTCTCTGAAATTTCCTTTGAGTAATTTTTAGGTTTTGGATGGAGTGATTGTTCTGTGTGAAATGATGTCCTACCGGGGTGCAATATTTTTCTTCCTCATGGTTTTTGTTGGAGCTTCGGTGCAGGTTCATTCTAAGGTGCGGCTTAAGCCCTGTTTCCCCAATGTGGCACCCTTTGTCACATGCAGAACACTGTATCATGTACACCACGTTTGCAGATGTACATGAGTAAGAGTTCTTCATGCTGAATGTTTTGTTGTTGTGACTGGCTGTGTTACATATATGTTGGCAAAGTTTCGTTCAGTGTCATTCTGTGTATGCTCCTGTTCTGGGACCAGTTTGCTGCCAGTATTGGGGGCTGAGGGAATATTTTTTTCAGTATTGGGTCTTCTGAGCATATGGGCTGTAGGTCTTTAAAAATTTTGCGGATTTCCTCAAGAGTTGGGTTGTAGGTAACTACCAGAGGGATCCTGCTTGTGTTATCCTTTTTTGTATTCTAGAAGCCTTTCCTGTGGTGTTCTTACAGAAGATTAAATTTTTTGGTATATAGTTTTTTTCCTTGTAGCTCTTCCTCTGAAATGACTCTGCCAGCGCGCCCAGGTGTTTGTCTCGGTCCTGAGTGTCAGAGCAAATATGGTGGTATCTGATGGCTTGGCTGTAAATGACACCTTGTTTAGTGTGTTTGGGATGAAAGCTTGAATTGTGAAGGTAGCTGTACCTGTCTGTGGGTTTTCTATACACGGAAGAGTGAAGAAAGCCAGAGGTGACGGTTATGGCGCAGTCCAGGAAGCTCACACTGTGATTTGAGAAATTAATTTTGAGTTTTATTGATGGGTGGAATGAATTGAAAGATTCGTGGAATTTTAAAAGGTTTTCTTCTCCTTCTGTCCATATTATGAAAATGTCGTCAATGTAACGATAATAATTATGTGGTTTGTGGGGGTGAGTGGCTAGGAATCTCTGTTCCAAGTCAGCCATGAAAAAATTGGCATATTGCGGTGACATTTTGGTGCCCATGGCTGTCCCGGTCATTTGTAGGTAGTTAGTGTCGTAGAAATTGAAATAGTTGTGTGTCAGTATAAATTCTATGAGCTTGGCGATAGTTTCACTATCATATTTTTGTGTGGCATTGCGGAAGGAAAGGAATTTAATGCAGGCCTCAATACCATCTTTATGGGGGATGTTGATATATAAAGACTCCCCATCCATGGTAGCAAGTATAGTATTGGCAGGTAGATTACTAACTTGGCTCAGTTTATTAAGAAAATCAGTGGTGTCCTGTATAAAGCTCTCAGTGTTTATAACTAGGGGCTTAAGAATGCATTCTATAAAGCTAGATATAGATTCATTAAGAGTTCCCATACCGCTAATAATGAGCTGTCCTGGGTTGCCTGGCTTGTGGATTTTGGGCAGCATGTAGAAAGTCCCTAATTGAGGATTTGAAGGCACAAGATTTTCTAATTCTTGTTGCATGTGTTTTGAGAAGGATCTGATTAGTTTGATAAGATCTTCTGTATATTCCCTGGTGGGGTCCTGGTTCAATTTTTTGTAGTAGAATTCGTCTGCCAACTGTCTATTTCCTTCTGCAATGTAGTCCTGGGTGTTCATGATGACTACTGATCCGCCCTTGTCAGCTGGCTTGATGATGATGTTTTTATTATTCATTAAATTATTCAAAGCATTTCTTTCTGGAGGTAGGAGGTTGTGTAGCATTTTTTTCTGTTGTGTGGTAGCGAGGGATGCTACTCTTGAGCGGAAGCTTTCAATATGGTTGTCCAATTTCATATTACGTCCTGTTGCAGGTGTAAAGTCTTTGTTCTTTTTTCTCCCATTATTAACCAGACTGGATGTGGTGTTTTCTTTCTCAAAGAAAGATTCCTTAAGCCTAAGTCTTCTAAAAAAATCCTCCAAGTCTGAGTATAATTGAATGTGGTCCAGTTTTGTGCTTGGACAAAATGTAAGCCCCTTGGATAGGACTTTTTTCTCAGGTATTGATAGATGATGATTGGAGAGGTTAACAATTTCAGTATTGTCTGTGTTGCTTTCATGGTGGTTAACCTTCTTAGCTTGCATAGGGACATTGACACTTTCAGTAAATAAGGTTGATCTTTTTTTTGGAATGTCTTTGTTCTGTGCAAGGTTTGCCAATTTCTTCTTTTTTCTTGAAGAGAACTTGTTGATTTTTTCTGTAGAAATATTTCAATTGTGTTTCAAGTTGTAGAAGATTCTGGAGTAAGGATTGTCTCTGGTCGTATATTCTTTGTTTACTTCCATATAGCTGATAAATTAGGATTACATAGTTTCTCACTGCTTCGTCTGCAGATGGTCTCAGCTGCTGGTGAGTTGTAGGTTGTTGAAAGTGGATTCTTAATACTGATTCCCTTCGGGATGAGGTTCATTTTCTTACACCGGGTAAGAAAAAATATATCACTGTTGATCTGAGTTTCTTTTCTAATCAGTTTGATTATTTGCTTCTTTAAGAGGCTGTATTCGATTATATATATATATATATATATATATATATATATATATATATATATATGTGTGTGTATATATATATATATATATATATATATATATATATATATAAATTGTACTGTAACTAGGCTAAAGGCAGCTATGTGCAATTTATATTACACTCCTTACCAACACTATTATTCTGTTTCTTGTATTATTCTATTCTTGCTTAAAAAATATATAATCAATCATTAAAGAGGACACTGGAAGAACACTGTGTGTATTTAGAGAAAGCATATATACATCTGTAAGATTAGTTTAATAGAAATTAAAATAGTTTCTCAAATGTTTACCTTATTTTCACACACTATTCTAAAAAATAATACCAGATAGGTTTCCCAGATAGGGCAAAGATAGGTTGCCAGCAATGTTTGTAGCATTATTATTAACGTTCATTAACACAATTTTTATTATGCTAATTTCAATGGCTTACGGGTAAAACTGTCCATAGGTTCATTAAGTCACATCTCAATTTGAAAATTAGCATCAAATGTTGGCATCAGTTCATTAAATTTACGAAGGTTTGTTCACCTTATCCCATAAAATTATAAGCATGGCTGTAACAACCAAAAGTAATAACACTAACAGGCTATATAAAAAAGCCCCCACATATCAAGTTTATAATTATATTACCGTATTTATCAGGATATAACACGCATTTTTATAACTAAAATACAAAGCTGAAACACCTGCGTGTTATACGCTGATGAATCCTCGAGCTGCTCAATTTGCAGCCACGTCTACCTCTCTTACAGTCCTGGGGAGGGTGCGTGTTATAGCCGATCAATACGGCGTATCCAACCGGCCCCCTTCAACCAATCCCCCTCCAACCGGCCCAACATTAGGGAGCGCAAGGTCTGTCAATTCAGACCTTGGCTTCCTTTCTGCCTAACCACTACGCACCGGCAAATGATGCAGATTGCCGGGATATGACATCACCCCGGTGCTCTGCATCAAGAGTGATGAGGGAGCACTAAAGCAGAGGCCTGGAGTGACAGACCTCGTGCTCCCACCACAGGATGGAAGGTAGAAGATCATGGAAGGTAGAAGATGATGGAAGATAGAAGATAATGGAAGATGAGAAAAGTAAGAGATGGGGAGAAAGGGGTGTAAGGGCTGTGTATATGTGCGTGTTTGTAAGCTGGTGTGTGTGTAAGGGCTGTGTATATGTGTATGTTTGTAAGCTGGTGTGTGTGTAAGGGCTGTGTATAAGTATATTTGTAAGCTGTGTGTGTATGGGCAGTGTGTGTGTGTTTGTGTATGGGCAGTGTGTGTATGTGTATGGGCAGTGTGTGTGCGTATGGGCAATGTGTGTGTGTGTGTATGGGCAGTGTGTGTGTATGGGCAGCATGTGTGTGTGTATGGGCAGCATGTGTTTGTATGGGCAGCATGTGTGTGTATGGGCAGTGTAGGTATTTGTGTGTTTGTAAGCTGGTGTGTGTATATGTGTGTGTGTGTAAAGGCAGGGGACTGTGAGGGCAGTGTATGTGTATACACGTGTGTATGGACAGACTTGTGTAAGGGCAGTGTATGTGTATATATGTGTGTTTTTGTAAGCTGGTGTGTATATGGGCAGTGTGTGTGTGTGTTTAAGGGCAGTGTAGGTATTTTTATGTTTGTAAGCTGGTGTATGTATGTGTGTATAGGCAGTCGTGTGTAAGGGCAGTATATGTGTATATGCGTATTAATGGGCAGGTGTGTGTAGGGACAGTCGTGTGAGGGCAGTGTATGTGTATATGTGTGTTTATGGGCAGTCGTGTGTAAGGGCAGTGTATGCGTATATGCGTATATGCGTGTTAATGGACAGGTGTGTGTAAAGGCAGCGTGTTTGTTTATGGACAGTTGTGTGTAAAGGCAGTGTGTAAGGGCAGTGGAGGTATTTGTATGTTTGTAAGCTGGTGTATGTATATGTGTGTAAAGGCAGTCGTGTGTAAGAGCAATGTATGTGTATATGCGTATTAATGGGCAGGTGTGTGTAAGGGCAGTGTATGTGTATATGTGTGTTTATGGGCAGTTGTATGTAAGGGCAGTGTATGCGTATATGCGTGTTAATGGACAGGTTGTGTAAAGGCAACGTGTATGTGTATATGTGTGTTTATGGACAGGTGTGTGTAAATAAAACAACCTCTGTAAAAAAAATGCATTATTGCCTTGGGTGCAAAAGGAGCTAGCTTTGGCTCTGTACTGTACCCATTGTAGTATTTCACTATGTGTTTTTGATGTACATAAAGGGCAATTATATATACTGTAGATCTTTTCTTAAATTAGATTTCATTATATAAATATTGCTTTTGTTTTGATTTCTAATTTAATTTGTTTTTATTATCTTGTTCATTTCTAACAATGTATATATCGGATAACTTTAGCCTATCTTGTTTTTGGTGTACACCATAACAAGACTGGTTGGGATAAAACCCTTATTTGCAATATTTTCCATTTACCAGATAATTTCCGTAGGTATTTTGGAAGTGATTATTAAACAGCTGTCTATAATTGGAGTAGACAGAAGTTCGATTTGTAGAAGCCTTGCTGTGAGTAAAATTGTTTGACATTAATTTCCTCGTCACCAAACTCAATTATTAGAAGTATACAATTCATTGGCATGATAAAGTACAGGAAATTATGCATGTAATGTAAATTTATGAAACTGTGGCTGATTTTTTTAATTGTTGTTCCGAATCAAAAAAGGCCCCCCGAATTTCCTCGAACGGCTGGGAGACAAAATCGTTGCCTGAAACAAATGCAGCAAAAACAAACATTTCCTCTTCAGTAAAATTTTAATATAGCATACATATATATAATATACTGAGATACAAAAATAAATATCTAATACATGTTTAATTTAACATTATGAGAAATACTTTTTTTTCTATATATTTAACATTATTCTCTGCATTTTTTCTAGGTTCTCAGACATCTTATTATTCAGCTACACTAAAATTATCATGAGATATAATGTGTGGGCCATTTATCATAGTAACCTCTGCTGTCACCAGCTTCACAAAAATACCCATTGTGGCAGTATTAGAAATAAATGAAGAAAAAATGCATATATGATGAGGTGTGAATCATATTTTAACGATGTTTAAAAGCTTTTTAGTGTGATTATTCAGATTTTAGGGGTTTTTTTTTTTATTCGAAAATATTTTTAGTAGTCAATTCCTTATTGAAAACAACCTTAATAAATTCAAATTTAAAGATATTCCTTACAGTTATAAAGATATAATCTCTAAGGAGCTGGCCTGGATTTTATTTAGAGACAAATGATCCAGATTCAAATTTCTTATTTGTTATTGTATTTTTTACATTACATTGTAATGTGTTGTAATGTGTGCTTACCTGGCCAACCTCTGTCTCTCCTGATGAACATAGCAGCCGCTGGAGAGAAGTGCTGACCGCCCCTTCTCCCTGGAGTGTACTCAGCCGCTCTGGAGTGATGCTGCCTGTATCTCCTCCATGGTGCTCCGGCTGTTGCTGGGGTGATGGGCCGGCTGCCGCACCTCCCTGTAGCCATTGCAGTAGTGGGGCAGAGGCCAGCAGCGCTCTGTCCTGTTGCCAGCGCTTCAGCTGGTGCTAAGGGATCTGTCGAGTTGGCCTGCCGCTGGAGAGGAAGGACAATTTCCTCAGCTCCCTGAATTGGGATCTGCCACTGGGGAGGGAGGACAGGTTCCTCCGCTTGCGGACTTGTGAGCTGCCATTGGGGAGACTGGCCGGCTGTGCCATCTCCCGGGCACTCGCTCAGCCGCTGGGGAGTGGTGCTGCCTGCATCCCCTCCTTGGTGCTCCCACTGTCGCTGGAGAGATGGGCTAGCTCAGTAAGGGGTCACTATTGTAGTCTGTGGGGAGGATGGTAAACACGGCGTTTTCCTGACTTCTGGCTGAAACCTGCTGGTTATCAGACACATTTTTAAGGGTGGGGAAATAAATAAAAGAATACATTATAAAAAATCACAATATTTGCCAGAATAATTTATAGAAATAACCAAATTAAGAAATTCTGGGCTTTTTCACAAAAATTTAGAATAAATCAGGATTTTTTAGGGAATAACTATAAAATTGCAAAATTAAGGCTGAAGTAGCAAAGTTTGAAAAATAATCAGTTGTAAAGACACTTAGCTATTTTTGCCTTTTCTTTCAATTTACTTGATAATTGTCAGATTTATGAAAAGACACATTGATCTGCAAAATACAATATTGTTTATAAAAAATCAATAGAATAAATATTATTAATCTAACATTTAAATATAATATAAACAATATACTGACCTGCTTCTGCTGATCTGCTAGGATACTTCTGCTGCTTGGCTGTTCCTGCTGACCTGCTGCTAGGCGCTGACCTTCTTCTGCTGCTAGTTTGCTGACCTGTTCTTGCTGCTTGGCTGGTCCTGCTGACCTGTTAGGCTGTTTCTGCTGCTAGTCTGCTCTGTCTGCTAGACTGCTCCTACTGGCCTGCTCCTGCTGCTGTGCTGCCAACCTGTTTCTCCTGCTACTAGGCTGCTCATCTGTTTCTGCTGCTATAAGGCTGCTCACTTGTTTCTGCTGCTAGCCTGCTGCTCAGCTGCTCCTGCTGACCTGCTGCTAGGCTGCTGACCTGGGTCTGCTGCTAGGCTGCTGACTTGCTATTGGGCATCTGCTCATTAGGTATTTGTCTGCTGTGCCCAATGGCTAGTCTGGGCCTAGTCTGGGCCTGGGCAAAATCATATTCTTGAATGCATTAATAAGAATGTAATATCCCAACACAGAACTGAACAATAGATCCTAATCAAGTATGATGTGTGCCCTTTATCCTTATTCAAACAAAGCAACCCACATGTTATATGGATCAGAAGGTCTCTACTTTGTAGAAATGTTAACCTTTCAGCACTTGGCACCTCTGACAATACTTATTGGGATATAAATCAAAGACTTCTGATTCACTGCTCATCTCTAATAAATATTTAAGGCCTATTTTTCTCACATGCTGCAAAATATGCATGCTTTATAGCTCACCTTAAATGTGCCCCTTGTTGCAGTTATGGCAAAAGGTAAAATACAGCACATTTTATAGCAAGTGATAAAATAGTCAAACTTTAAATATTAGCAATCTGTGTAGAGTATGAACTGGTAATCAATGATGGTATATAAAACAATGCTGGAACTTCGTTGTTCTGTAAAGTTATTTGTAGACACATTACTTGCACATAAGGTGCAGCTTTAGTTTCCATATAATTAAACATGTTCTTTAAATTAGGTCTTTACAGTTGGTGGCATTTTGTAAAGGTAAATGCCGGCATGCCAGTGGCACCTCAACCCACTGCTCCACAGTTGAGCCACTGTAGTTTATTCACTAAATTGAGTGTTTGCAAGAGAATTGTGGTTTCCTATCCTCCACTTCAGGAGACTTTGAGATATCTCACTAATTTAACAATGAATTATATAGGACCAGCGAAGATCTTCCTTCAGTGGATGCTTACTTAGGTTGGATCTTCATACTGTATAGTAAAGTCAAGGAGCTGAAACCACATGCCTCCTTCAAACTCTACTGATATCCATATAGTGAATAGACGATAAACTTTTTAAATAGTCGGTGAAGTTATATTTACTTACCTATCCACATCCCATCACTGTCTAAATGCTGCCTGGCAGGCTGCTAAAATCACAGGTACAACAAAATAACCAGTATAGTAAAGAGCACTGTGTGTCTTGTTATGCACTCACAGTCTGACTTCTGAATGATGATAGTGTTGCAGTGTGTGATCCATTGGTACAATTGTCTGTGAAACACTATGTTGAGTACAGGAAGGGTAAGGTGGATAGCCAACATGCTTTGTACTGGGCAGTTCATTAAATGTTCTTTTTACACCTAATGCTTCAGCTACCCTTGTCTTTGAACTTTAAAGTAGTTGACTGTGCCATTAAACATAAATATGATGTAACATTTTTTCAAAGTGATTTAAAGAAAATAACATCTGCACATTAGATGCTGGATGGTTCTTTTTGGTTAAAGGCTTACAGGATTAAAGAAATATTTAAAATACATTATTGAAAATGTTGCTCCCTTAACAATACGGTTTCTGGGTTTTCTAAAATCGTTTTAAAACAAAATATTATCTACAGATGCAGTTGTCCCCAACTTTTAATAAAAGTTTCATAAAAGTTTTCAAAGAGATTATCTTTTGAGAATAGGTTGGTAAATGGGTATACTACAGACATAGATTTTGTAGTCATTGCCTTTATTGAACATTGTTTTATTTGCAGTTTGATATGTTTTGTCCTTTATTGTTGCTTTATTGATGCACTTGGTTGACAGTAAAGGTCAATTATTTTGATTCTCAAACTCTGTTTACTCTCAAGAGAGCATATGCAAGATGGATTTTTTGTAGTTTATCTCAACTGTATATTTCTTGACCAATTGATTTCATGTTGAAATATGTGACAGCTAGACTATATGTACTACTTGTGGAACTCACTAAGATATATTTATATATTTCCCTTTTGAAAAGTCCGTATCACAGTCTATACTTATGGGGCTTGAGCCACAGTAACATTGACATTGGATAGGGGATTGTATTTAAATAATTGTGATACTAATTCAGCTTGAGTGAATCTAAATACACATTTCAATATATCAATAGTCCATTCTGAAGCAAATATTAACGAAATTATCAAACAAAAGCTACATTTTGATATGTTTAAGTATATGAATTAAGTTATTAAAGTACATGTATGGCTAGACACTTAGCCCGTGTGCACTTTTACAAGTAATAAAACTATCTTCTACAGGAGATCCAACGAAAACAAAACAGGTGGCCAAACAGCAAGATAAAAAGTAAACAGCCCCCACTCACTTTAGGGGAATCATAAATGCCTCGAGGCAAGCTAGTAAGGTAAGCTTGGTAACAACCAGTGGCACATTAACAATGGAGCCTCAGGCCATCTAGTGAAATAGCTCCCACGTTTGGTACTAACTTGCTGCTGTTTCACTTTATCGCACAGCAGCAACATGATGTTTGTTTTGCTGGGTGATGTGGGGTTATTAGCACAGTCACAGGCAGACTGTGCTTTTTGAATATGACCAGTGATGGCAGAGGGAACGTCTCATGGAGACCCACATCTCCCAAGAAGTAAGAGCGGGCAGCTGCCCAAGACTCTGCAAGGTGAGGGCTGTGCTTGAGAAGCCAAACAGCAATCCCCCTGCATCCACTTTCAGAAGTAGATCTAACTCTGCCCCAGACACCTAGGGCCCTATTTAGGGCTCTGTTCTCATGTCCTGTAATGTGAAAGGATCAGTCTGTAAGAGTGGAAGCTGCATTGCCTTCTGCTTGTAAAGAAACAGGCTCAGCAACTGCAGAGGAACAGAGATAATATTTGCAGGTGGGGGCTTGGAAATCAGTGTGAACACAAGTTTTTATGTTGACAGTATCTCTGCATTATTGCATGTAGCTGTGCCTTTTAAAAAGGCTTCATATCTGTGTATATGTATGCATCACACCTTTGTATAAATACTGTAATTATATATATATATATATATATATATATATATATATATATATATATATATATATATATATATATATATATATATATATATATATATATATAATCAGTTTATTAGTATGTCACCAAAAGGAAAAGTGCATCCATGAAATATAAAAAAAGATCCTTATCTGATTGTTAGTTGTTATAACCAATGCAATTTTCAAAGCTTTGCCTGTGGTTCCCTTGCTTTCCCCTTATTTATGATTCCTTGAGGTAGATCTTACTGGGGTTTTGTGTTAATTATGGATATTAACAACACTGCACGATTATGTAGAAATTGGGGAAACTCTCCTGGTCATCCACATCAAAGAATTGCACATCACAGAAAATACTTTCTTCTTGTATCCCTTCTTGTATCCCTTTACCTACTGTATTGTGCAATGTACATTAGCAGTAGGATCAGGGAAAAGACACATAACAAATAATATACATTTCTTGCCCATTTAGTTGCTTAATCTTAGGTAATGTAATTGCTGCTTAAATTACAAAAATAAATAACTAATCTTTTGCTACAGAAAATACGCTTGGAAGTACAAACACATAGTATATTGGTTAGCCAGACATGAGACATGACCAAGAAAGCCAAATTAACCCCCTCTTTCTTGTTGCAAATGGTCGAACAGTACACTTGTAAACAAGTATAAACTGAGCCATTAAGAACAAAGAAGAACAACATGCATTAGAACCTTCATTTGCCATGTTTGCTGTGTTACTTTTTGTAATTTTACAATAAGGAGTGACCTTTTTTCCTAATGCTTGGCATATGCCTCCTTTGTGCCAAAAACTGATTCCTTATCACCATACCTAGAATTGTATAGCTTGCCAATGGGCCTTAGAGGTTTTGTATTGATCCCGGGACCTTTTTCCTATTCTACTCTGATTTAACGATGCCTAGCGATCCCAAACGGCACTAGTTACTAGTATATCACATTCAATTTAATACATGTGATTTTATTCATAATATCTTTATCTCCTTTATCTCCTTTGACAGGTTTCCAATATTAGTAATTGACAATGATAATTCCTCTTTCATACAAGGTAAAATTCTACTTATAATTATAATTGCAGCTAGTGTGTCTAGTCATTTTATAGAATCGAGTCATGTAGCACAATATGGATTTCAATAGTGTTGTAACCTATGTAGTTAAACAGACATGATACACCATTTCAATATTTATTTAAGAGAGCATGATAATAGATTTTATAATTAGTAGTAGAATTGCTAACCATATTTTTTTCTTGTTATATAAATGTCATATAGATTTGTTTTTAAAAAAGGCTGTTGATGTAGCATTTATGTAAAAAATAAATAAGTCTAAGTGTTTTTGTTTCCAAATGAAAAATAAAAATGATTTGTGTTAAAGGTTAAATTGTACCTTTACCATAATGTTATAAAATGTAATAGGCTTATTGGCGAACGTTATCAACATTTGAGTCTAATGCGCCATGAATTTGATGACAAACTGCATAGATGGTGCTCATTTTTTACTTCTGCTAAGCAAAGTGACACAAGTAACTTTTCTTGGACAAGTTAAAAAGAAAATATGTTAAAGGCAAATGTTATAGTTTTAATCTCTGAGATGTATGTATGTAAATAGATATATTTTCTGAACAAAAGTATTGGGACACTTGACCATTACACCAAGGACTTTGCAGCTATAACAGCTTCCACTTTTCTGGGAAGGTTTTTCACATGCAGTAGAGCAACCCTTTTTGCTGCTTTTAGTGGGAGTTAGTTTGTTCCAGTTTCAATGGATGACCTCTTAAACAGGTCATCAGAGGGTGGCTGGCTGGTTATTGTCCCCATATGTATTTATATCATGATATAATATCCTTTGTAAGACATATTTTCTAATGTAATCAAATTCAATGTATCTGTCTTTTTCATAACCTATATGTTTCATTCTCTTTATTAACTTTGTAGTCCATCTCTACACTTTTTAATACTCCATAATATCATTTTTATGAATAGGTACCCAGACGTGCACTAGGGTCCTACTATTGACTTATGCAGAGGGAAAATGATAATTTCCTCACATGAGTCAATGCCTCTTTTTATATATGACAACAACTTACTGGCCCTTGCCATCAAGTACATAACTTTCCATTTGTCAGCATTAAATGTCATTCCGAGTCTTCCGAGATGACCAAATATATTTGCAGGGGAGTAAAATCTAGTTCAGACTTTATTTCCTTACCTAAATGTGTGTCCCCTGCACACACTGACACGTGGCTTTCAATACTCACTACAAGATCATTAATGAATACAGTAAATAACAGTGGGCATAGGACAAAACACTGGGGAACTCCACTTACAATCTGTGTCCAGTTGAAGAGTTTTCTATTAACAAAAGTTCTCTGAATACTATCTTTAAGCCAGTTTTCCGTCCAGGTGCAAAAAAATGTTGCATAAGCCTATCTCTTTTAATGTGTACTCTAACCTTTTATGATGAAGTATATTAATTGTGGCTAAAATGAAAGCCAATCAAGGGCAGGAAAGCACTCCCACTCAAATCAATGGCGACACCATATAGGCATGAAAGAGATAGGTATAATTAGACTCCAGGAACCAGTAATATGCGAGCCAGAACCAGTAATATGCAGAACTTTTATAGTGATTTAGCGATTCTTATGATGAAAAGGGTAGTTTTCAACTTTTACATCAGAATTTGCTTTTATACATGACCCCAGCAAATTAGTCTAACGCTAGGTCAATTTCCTTTTTTGCATTAAAAAACAATACAGATGTTTTTCCTTCAACTTTGCTTCCCGAAAATATGGCATTTCATTTGCACATTTTGATAATGTCGGCTTGCTAAAATACGGTCCTTTACAACACAGGCCCCTGACTGTGAGCAATAATAAGTTTCAAGTGCATAATTACATGCCATTACATTTGCGAACATAGATGTCTTTCTTTTCATTGTGGTTTCACATTCACATATTGCCCATTTATTTTATCACCTTAGAAGAATGTTTTATTGCAATAGGATATTTGCAAATGTTGCATTGTTATTAAACCAAAATGGCATGTTGTTAAAATCCTTCCATCAAAGAAACCTTATGGCACAAAGTACAATATTCAAGTATTGAGAACTGAAACAAAATCTAGTTTTATATTTGTTTTCGACAAATAAATATGTTGTTCTCTGGTTGACCCACTATAAAAACTTTAAAAAAATCTTATCTGAGCTTTTGAAATTGTCCTTCATTAATTTAGAAGGCTTTTTGCCTAATAACATTGACTACAACTGTTAGGAATACATAGAAAATTAAATGGCAAAATGAAGGCTTTCTGTTGCACTTTGACAGAATATTCCATATAATATGCTTGATATGGAACATGTAGTAGGCTGGGAGTGCACTCTATGACCTGGGCTGTTATTGTTTTTTTTTGTTGTTGTGTTTTTTTTTGTTTTTTTTTTTTATGAGCTGGACTGTTTTTTTTTTTTGTTTTGTTTTTTTTTAAACTCCAGTAATTGTATACCGAAAATCTATATAGCACCTTCCCAACATTGACTGAATCTTTACCAAGATATGACACAGGGCTTTGGAACTGCAGAAAGAAACAGTAAAAGAGAATAATCCATACATATGCAACATTTGCTCCTATAACTCTTATATTATAACATTTTACACATTTATTTTTTTTATACAGCGCGATTTATGGCATAAGAGTGATTAACTGGTGGCTGTGAAACATTGATAGAAGCAGGTTTAGGTGATGGCAGAGAGACAGGTCAGGAGCAGGGCTGGGGTGGCAAAGGCAGAAAGGAAGGAGTTCTGTAAGGAAAGCTTAACATGTACCTTATCATTAACCTTTTGCAAACATCCATCATTACCTGATAATACTTTCAGATTTTTATCACATGCATCTAAATATATAAATAGTCATAGTAATCCACCTAGTTTGTAACAAAAAGGTATGTTTATCATTCTATACAGATGGAATATCTGCCAGGGTGATGTAGGAGGAGAGTCAGCCAGAACGGAATCCTTTAACATCTGCATAAACCCCTTCTGTAACCCGTGGAAAGACTATGGACATCTCCACTGCTACTTCTGCCACCAGTGCCCAAAACAATAGGTATTGGGCTACAGTTGCACAGCACCAAACCATGAATGGCCCATGGCCCTATCTGCCATGCATCTTGATTGCGATGCCGTAGGCACTCTTTTTATGTCATAATTCTACCCAGGGCAAGGCAGGAACTCACAGTGCAGCGATAGGGAGACAGTACACCGACCTGAGACCTTGAAACCTGCCTCCACACAGTGGTTAAATCAGTATGCAGATATATTAGGATGTTGTCCAGCAAGGCTGAAGGAATTCCACTGCAGGCTATAAGCAGAAAAAAAGAGTTTGTAGGTAAATCCAGCTGTATATTGGAAACAGAAGTCCAAGCAGGAGAAAATAAACAGCAATTGAAAGAGCAATACTGGCACACAGGCACAATGCTGGATATTGACACTATACTAGTGCACAGAGGGAACTCTCAGGAGTGGCGAGGGAGCAATTCTTAATAACAAGGAGATGAGGAGCAGACTAGCCTACTGGCCTAGAGTCTAACACTCTTCCCCTCCTGACCTGTTCCCTTGGGATACCCACCTCATGCCCAAGGTACACAGTGATGCTCAATTGCAGCTGTACTTGACCACCATACTTTAATCAAATGGAGCTCACGAGGTAGATATTATTCATTCCTACCCTCTGCTGCTGAGGTGCCAACAGCACAACTTGGAGTGACCAGTTTCTTACCCCATAAATGGCAGCTGAAGGACTAATCCCTCCCAAAATATGTTCAAATGTGCTGTCAAGAGACAAGAACATATACAACAATGTCAAATGTAGGCAGTCTTGAGAGACATGACCAAAATGGAGATAGTTGGGTCTGGTGGCAGAAGCTCACAGATGCAACTGATAATCAAGCAGCACGTGGGAGTTTTTATAAAGCCATAGCAATTCAATAGGTATTCATTGTTGATGATAAATCTCTCACAAGTATTTGAATAGCGATTACAATACAATGTACTAACATGAGATAAAAGTTATTAATGGGTTATTACATTTTTCTATTGCAATCTATGTTATTGTGGTATTAAGTTGAATTGTGGTAAATGAAATTCCTTTATAGTACAAAATTGTAAAATCGGAAATTGTTCACACATGAAGTATCTATGTTTTTTTTCATAATTCTAGCATACTACAAGAAAATCACTTTTTTGTAGACTTTAACAATAACATGTAGTGCTGTTGTTAAGGATTATCAATCAAAATGAAATTACAGAACAAGTACCTTGGTAGTAGATTTGATAACTTCTATGCAGAAGGGTATTTAAAATTTTGGGATTTTTTTCAAAATAAAACAGATTAGTAAATGGTCAAGAAAAGTTTTGGAATCGCCAATGTGTTGCAATGAAAAATATAAATACAAGAACAAATACAGCAAGAGAAAGGCAGTCATTAGCAATAAGTTTAAAATGCATCAAGGGAGAAAAGCTGTTCAGAAGTGTAATCTAACAAATCCAGTGAAATTGATGTATAGAGAAATAAAAATAACATGGAATACAACTCCAAACAGCTTGACAATCCCCAGAAGAATATTGTGCTTGTTATTTTGATCAATTCTATATCCTACAAAATTTCCTTCCCCTATCAATTCCCTTGTAGAGTAACACTTGTGGAAGTATTTATAATATAACCATGCATTCAAAAATATAATATATCTGAAGACATAGAAGGAAAACATGGTAGATTTTGGTAAAGTATACGAGATGAAAGAAATTCATGGCAAATGGAATTCAATTTCCCAGCTTTACTTATGGACTAGACCAAATGCTTACTTGTTTACTGAATGAATGCATAATTTAATCTATGATCAAGATCAGTCAATTTTCTTCTCTTTGCGGTCTCACTTTAAATGTGAATCAAAACATGTTAGGGGATACTCTCACTTCTAGATATTGTCATGCAGGGGCATCTGTTGGATATTTATTATTGTTAAGGGAAAAGAGTCGATAGATTTCAAAATTTGTAGTAATTTTTCCTGTTGCTATTACACCAAGTTGTCAGCATTGGCTCAATAAATCTATAGTTTCTGTTGAAATGCTACTCTAGAATAACATTTAACATCATAAGTAAAACAAAGTTTTACTAAGTTTATTATAAAACATTAATCAAAATGTATCATTCTGATTATCATGTATTTGAATTCTAAGAACAATTCTGTATATTTTTTTAAAAAAATCAAACAACATTATTAATTCACATACCCTGAGCTAATGTGGATACAGATATTGTTTTTTTTATATTTGTTTATAGATTATTAATTTAAGTTAGAATGTCTAATATTGTAGAACACCCTAACATTGCCACTCTACAATGCTTGGAAATCACATTGGAACACTGGTGGGAGGTTCAAGTATTCTTTCAGATTCCTACAACATTTCCCCCAGGATATGCATTTCTGATAACCTACCATTTCCAAAAGGTATCTAAAATTCTTCAAACTGAGTTGGTGATTCTAATGTGCATGGTGACACTTTACACATTAATGAATACCAGAATACATACATAGATATGGAAATGATCAAAATCTGGTATTCTTAGTGATATTTTCCTGTAGGTGTCATATTTGTGGTATCAGTAAGCAATATGTGTCACTTTGGGTTTTTTGTTACTTATTAAGGAGCAGCAGGATAATGCACATCCTCTTTACAAGAGACAGGGGCAGTGATCGTCCAGTTCAAAACATAGCTTCCATTCTTCCATGTAAAAGCCAAACAACACTGTGCCGTGATATAATCTGAAGTGACAATTCATTTATTCATTTATAACTATAATAAAGTTAATGTTCCAGATATAATTAATAATTTGTATCAATACTAATAAGGTGATACTTAAAAGAAGTGCCCCACATCCCTTTCTGAATTAGGACCCTGTGGTTTTCTGGTACCGAGTGGTAATCCAGTATACAGTACCTCACATTGAATTAATACCTGTGTTTATTTCCAACCTTAAAGGGGGTTCTAACACATTCAGTGATTTGTCAAATAAGAGTCGTATTCCCCTCTCAAACAGCACAGGTAAAAAGGTAGAATACATTCTCTGTGTTACAGTAAGCATCAGTTTTTATCTCATATTGTACCCCAATAGTTATTGGTAAAAATGGTTGCCCACAAGTATATATATGCAACGCTTGCAGACAGCAGCAAATAAAGTTATCAATTTTTATTAATCAGTGGTCTTCCTAATATCTATTAAAATTAGGGATGGCTATTGTACATAAATTCTGTTTTGCTTTTTAAGAAATATATATACTTTTGTACATGTGTTTTGTATATATATATATCTCTCTCTCTCTATATATATATATATATAGATAGATATATATCTATATCTATATAGATAGATAGATATATATATATATATATAGATATATATGTCTATCTCTCTATATATATATCTATCTATATATATATAGATATATATATATAGTGACACAATACCCCTTAACTTGGTACTCTGTCCAGGAACCTTTACCTACACACAGTCTTCCTGGTTGCAGAGACAGCTCAGACATGGGGAGGGTAAAATAAAAGGCTGGGCCTGTTTTTATTTTGTTACCACAGGCGTTACAGAAAAATAAATAAATCAAAACAAAAAGCTTGTACTCTTGTGAGCACTAACTAAACAAGGTTCTCCAACCTAACTGCAGTTGGGCGGCTTATCCGTTCCCAACAAAACAAAATAACAGAATATATGCAATAATGGCACCACTCAGTAGCTTAGCATCTCTCCCTCTCTCTCCCTCTATCTCTCCCTCTATCTCTCCCTCTCTCTCTCCCTCTCTCTCTCCCTCTCTCTCTCCCTCTCTCTCTCCCTCTCTCTCTCCCTCTCTCTCTCCCTCTCTCTCTCCCTCTCTCTCTCCCTCTCTCTCTCCCTCTCTCTCTCCCTCCCTGTCTCTCTCTCTCTCTCTCTCTCTCTCTCTCCCTCAGGGAGCAAAATGATCTCTCTCTGCTCTCAGATCAGGAGGCTATTTAACTGCCTCTCCAATTAATTAGTGGAAACAGGTGAGCACTAGGAGAGTTACTTGCGGCACTATGTTGCTTGGATTTTACATGGAAGAAATAAAAGCTATGTTTTAAACTGGAAGATCACTGCCTCCATCTCCTGTGTAAAGGGGACGTGCACCATCTGGGTATTACTTTTGGTGTTTTCGTTATCTCCAATTGAATGGACAGGCTGAGAGACCTGTGCCCAGAGTGCCATGGGACTACACAGCTCATTATGGCGCTCTCTCTCATGTACGTTTTATATATACTGAATGCAATATAAACCATAGCTGTTGTGTTTCCTTCTATTGCCTGATAAGAATACAAATATGGTCCTATTGTCAGAATACCTTTTGTTAGTAAAGAAGTGCATTCTTGGCTTGGAACGTGGCTCTGGATTCTCATCCTATTTGCTTCTCAGTGTTTTCACAGTTATTAACATCATGCCAAAGTTATCCAAAGAAACAAGTTTCTTATTCGTTTTAAATTTAAGGTCAGAGTGAATGTCAACTATGTTACAGAGTTGTTGCTCAGTTAATCTTTGTTGCTCAATGCGTCTTCATTGCAAAACAATGAAAAAAAACCTAATTAGCAATAGAATAGTTTTTCTTTACTTTTTCTCTCCTTAAGGCTTCTTTTTTGTCATGACATTTGTATTAACCATAAAAAATGTCATATAAAATGCATTGTCCAAATGTGAAAGAATGTCTTAAATACACTGCTTCAGTGCTACTGTCTATCTTAACAAAAGCGGATATTTTTTTATTTAGCACAACAGACTTTTCTTTTGTCTTTTGATGTTTTAGTCCACAGATGTGAGCTGTTGTCAGACTGATAGAATATTGCTATCCTAAGGTTTCCCAAACAAGCCCAACAAAAGCCATTGGAATAACAGAATAGATGTTATTGTTTCCAGCTAAATAAATACGACAGCTTTTAATTGAAAACCTTAGAGAACAATTATCAGCCTTTGGCACCTTGAGTAAAACAATACAAGTTATTTTATTACCTAAAAAGTAACTTAAAATCATTATTTTAAGCTAAGATGGATTGACTAAGTTGAATACGTGTAACTGCTTTAAAGTTGATGTCATTAGAAAATTTTCATCAGACCAAATTAACTGCAATGTTAGTATCCTCGTATCCGACTGTTGACAATGTTGGCTCGTAAATACATCTTTCTAGAATTAAGACTTAAGTTAAACAAGCATTTAACCTTATGAAAAATCTACATATTTTATGTTCAAGTACACACAACATTTATTTTTTTGAAAGACATGTTAAATGCAGGACAGAACATTTGTACATCAAATACAACCACATACACTATAGGAACGTAATTTGGTAAGAGCAAGTTTCAGGAACTTTGGTCTAAAAAATTGCTATTTAAATACCAAAGAGTGCAGTTCATCTTCACTTCTACATATGACCACATGATGTTCATGGTGTTACAGTATGATCTTTATGAGCATAAAAACATTGTGTGCGGGTGAGCATATCTAGTCTTAGGGTGCACAGACGTCAGGGTCACCTCATAGTTGCCAGTCCACCCTTGTACACAATACTCAGATCTAAGATTTGGCTAGAAATCTGTAATGGCCGCACATTATCAAATAACCAAAACAATAAAAATGAAATGGATTGTCACGTTCTACCCAGGCTGTGGAGCTGCATATCTCAATCTTGTTTCAGTTTCTCTGTTTTGCTTCAATCCATTCCTGGATTTCCTTTTGCTCTGTTCTGATCTGCCATTCCTTGCTTCTAGTTCTACTCTTTGCTTCAGCTCTGTTTCCTTTATAAGGTGTGTCCCACCCGTGTGTTCTGTTTGTCTCAGTCTGCAGTCTAAAGGTATGTCTCAGTGCTATGTGTTTGGATTTCATGTTTGGTTTATTTTGTACCTCTGTAAGCAGGGTTTAGAGTTAGGACCCACCGTCATTGGAGTACTTTGGCGTAGTGGTGGGCTAAGCATACTATGGCCATAAGATGTGACGGAATCTCCAATAGTTATCAAATAGTCCTAGGCTAGTTTCTGTATTTATGTGTGTCAGTCTGTGATGTAACCTGTGGGGTGTCCTGACCTGTCCTGTATCCCCGGTAGAGGGGTGTCCTGTCTTGTATCCCCGGGAGAGGGGTGTCCTGTCTTGTATCCCCGGGAGAGGGGTGTCCTGTCTTGTATCCCCGGTAGAGGGGTGTCCTGTCTTGTTTCCCCGGTAGAGAGGTGTCCTATCCTGTTCATGTATGATCTTGAGTATTCCTTGTCCTGTTCCATGTAATGCCCTGTATCGTGTATATCTTGTCTGTTATGTTTCTTGCCTGATCTCCCTATCCCTTGCCTGCTATGTTTCAGCTATTACTCAGCTTCCACACTCGCAGCATGCAGCATCCCACACATGAGTCTAGTGCTATGTCTCATGCCTGTTCCAGGGTGCCGCTGCTATATCAGGGCGCTGGTATGTGGCTGCACAACCCTAGATGCTCAACACCCGGGTGAGTGCAGTCGCCCTGCATCAGGCCCTGTCCTGTGACTCCGCTACTGCATACCGAACTCCTGAACTCGATCTTTGGGCGTGCTGGGTCATTACAGTCGTCTGTATGGACCCAGTTCCTGACATGGATACTCAAACATGAACATGTATAATCATATTCAGGTAAAACATTAAATATTATTGATATACAGTGGGGCAAAAAAGTATTTAGTCAGCCACCAATTGTGCAAGTTCTCCCACTTAAAGATGAGAGAGGCCTGTAATTTTCACCATAGGTACACTTCAACTATGAGAGACAGAATGGGGGAAAAGAATACAGGAAATCACATTGTAGGTTTTCTAATGAATTCATTGGTAAATTCCTCGGTAAAATAAGTATTTGTTACTGGCTCTCACAGACCTGTAACATCCTCTTTAAGAGTCTGCTCTGTCCTCCACTCGTTACCTGTATTAATAGCACCTGTTTGAACTTGTTATGAGTATAAAAGACACTTGTCCACAACCTCAAACAGTCACACTCCAAACCCCACTATGGCCAAGACCAAAGAGCTGTCGAAGGACACCAGAAACAAAATTGTAGACCTGCACCAGGCTGGGAAGACTAAATCTGCAATAGGCAAGCAGCTTGGTATGAAGAAATCAACTGTGGGAGCAATTATTTGAAAATGGAAGACATACAGGACCACTGATAATCTCCCTCGATCTGGGGCTCCACGCAAGATCTCACCCCGTGCTGTCAAAATGATCACAAGAACGGTGAGCAAAAATCCCAGAACCACACGGGGGGACCTAGTGAATGACCTGCAAAGAGCTGGGACCAAAGTAACAAAGGCTACCATCAGTAACACACTACGCCGCCAGGGACTCAAATCATGCAGTGCCAGACGTGTCCCCCTGCTTAAGCCAGTACATGTCCGGGCCCGTCTGAAGTTTGCTAGAGAGCATTTGGATGATCCAGAACAGGATTGGGCTAATGTCATATGGTCAGATGAAACCAAGGTAGAACTTTTTGGTAGAAACTCAACTCGTCGTGTTTGGAGGAGAAAGAATGCTGAGTTGCATTAAAAGAACACTATACCTACGGTGAAGCATGGGGGGTGGAAACGTCATGCTTTGGGGCTGTTTTTCTGCAAAGGGACCAGGACGACTGATCCGTATAAAGGAAAGAATGAATGGAGCCATGTATCGTGAGATTTTGAGTGAAAACATCCTTCCATCACCAAGGGCATTGAAGATGAAACGTGGCTGGGTCTTTCAGCATGACAATGATCCCAAACACACCGCCCAGGCAACGAAGGAGTGGCTTCGTAAGAAGCATTTCAAGGTCCTGGAGTGGCCTAGCCAGTCTCCAGATCTCAACCCCATAGAAAACTTTTGGAGTTAGTTGAAAGTCTGTGTTGCCCAGCGACAGCCCCAAAACATCACTGCTCTAGAGGAGATCTGCATGGAGGAATACTAGCAACAGTGTGTGAAAACCTTGTGAAGACTTACAGAAAACATTTGACCTCTGTCATTGCCAACAAAGGGTATATAACAAAGTATTGATATGAACTTTTGTTATTGACCAAATACTTATTTTCCACCATAATTTGCAAATAAATTCTTTAAAAATCAGACAATGTGAGTTATGGACTTTGTTGTCTCATTTTGTCTCTCAGGTTGAAGTGTACCTATGGTGAAAATTACATGCCTCTCTCATCTTTGTAAGTGGGAGAACTTGCACAATTGGTGGCTGACTAAATACTTTTTTGCCCCACTGTATGTAGTACCATCATATTCATCAGCACATCCATTTTTTTATTATATAAGAAACATTTAAATATGAATAATATATTAATAAACACAGAGTTGATAACTATTATAATTGTAGTTTTAGCACATTCAATCGAGTAACAGTTTTTAAGGGAATATTGAAGACTATTTTAAGGATAGAACAACATTTCGCTCAAGGATTATGCAAATATGGTATACAAGCCTCATTAAAAGATAGTATTTAAGCCTTTCGATGGTGAGAATTTGGATCAATGGAGCATGAAGCCAAGAGGTAGAAGTTCTTTTGACACAGCATGTATCAATCCAAGTACATTTGCATTCATCAGTTTCAGTTCAAAGGCTGTTTAAAAAAGTAGATGAAGTAGAATGTCCAATAGCTTTATTAGTTCCAATATGTCAGTGGTTTATTATAAAGTTATAGAAAATAACCCATGCTTTACAGTGTTTGGTGATGTGTTGACATATCAAAGACACACAGAACTAGGATTCTTGGCAGGGGTTTCATGACAACATTTAGTCACCTATGTGCACAAATGCAACAGCAGGTTTGTTTTGCCCCATTAACTAGACCCAGCCTAGTAAAAAGGGAGAGTCTAAGAAATAATTTAGGGAGAGCAGATAAACTAATGAAAATGCAGTGGGTAGGAAACTGATATGTGGAGGTTAAAAAGAGGGTGGCACTAGGAAAACCTTGTAGTGGGGGGGGGCAGAGGTTTTTCCAAATCCCCATTAACAATCACAGTTGTCTACCTATGTCCCAAAAACGTGAGGCCCCCACCATTGCTCATTTTCTCATTCCTACATTTGCATCCACAAAGGAGAAAACAAATCTCCATGGCTAAACTGAAATGATGTATTTGATTGTGAGTTTATAAAGCAACATGCTAAAGCTCTTTATAAATATAAAGCAGTACTGGGTAAGAATAGAGAGAAAGAAGAACTGCCAGAAAGAAAACTTGACATCCACTAGACCACCAAGTTGTGGTAAACATAAGAATGTTGATAACTCTGCATATAGACCATCTGAGCGGATGTCTTTAAGGAAAAGTGCTAGTAATGTTTCCATCAGCTCTGCTGTAACATGATAAGCAGGGGCTAGGCAAACGTAGGGGGTAGCACACAAATATTATACAATTAACTACATGGTTTCCAAACATAGTTTATTTTAATATACATTTTTTTTTAATTCAATGCTACACCGTGTTTAATGCTTAAAGGAAAAATGTTTGTGTATTTTTTGGTTAAATGAGCTTCATACTCATTATATTTTAAATGACAAGTGTGCAGCTAATATTCCAATTTGGGTTGAGTCATTCGGAGGCCAAGTAATTAGTGGTTCAAAAAAGACAGCACACAGAACTGAAATTAAATTCCTGGTGACTAGACCATTATGTTGATTGTTATGGCAACAATGCCACTTTTCAAACTTTCAAGGAATCAGTTGTAAACATAATTTCCAATATGAAACATTTAGTGCTGTCAAACACACATTAAACCTAAATAGCAAAGACAAAAAACAACCAACTGTTCCATCTAACTTCTCCTTTTTAAATAGATTTTTACTTATTGATTACTTTTTTGCCTTAGCATTGAGATTGCATCCAAAGAACTGCCCAGCACCCATAGGACTGGACTGGCCTAGCACCCAGATTACACACATAGGGCTTGCCCCATCGCCCATATCTCCTCCTATCTCTCTTTATCTCTACCTTTCCCCCCTCTCCTGTTTCTCTTTATTTCTCTCCTCCTTTTCTTCAAGATTTTTTCCCTATCTCTCACCTATCAGTTTATCCTCCTCATATCTCCTTCTCTCAGTTTTTTCAATCTCTCCTCTTTCTCTTCATCTCTCCCCTTTTTCTTTATCTCTCCTCTTTCTCTTTATTTGTCCCCTCATTTTCTTCAACATTTTTTCCCTATCTCTCACCTATCAGTTTATCTTTTTCTGATTATCTCTTCTGCTCATTTTTTTTATCTCTCACCCTCTTATTTGAACCCCTGTTTTTCATTAGTTATCCCCTGTTTTCTTTATCTCATCTCTCACATTTGTCTTTATTTCTCCTTCCATCTCTCTTTATCTCTCCCTTTTCACATTAACCCCTTCTCTCCATCACTCATTATCTCATCTTTTCATTTTCTCTTTATCTCTCTCTTCTCTTTCCCTCCTCTATCTCATTTCACTTTATCTCTCCTATTTGCCCAACTCTCTCATCCTTCTCACTACCTTCTCACTACATCCTCCTTGTTTTCTCTGAAACTTTTCCCCATCTCTAATTCTGATTATCTCCCTTTCTTCCCATCTCTCTCCCCTATCTTTATCTCCTTCTTCTCTCCATTTCTTTCTCCTCATTAGATTTCATTATCTCTGCCCTATATATTTCTCTTTATCTCTCCATGTTCTTGCTATAGTTCCCCTTTCTCCCCATCACATACCTTGCTTAGGTCCTGTGGTTCAGCGAGAGGCCTCTGTCTCACTCCTTCTTCACATTGTGCAGGTCTTCACTGCTGAGCCAGAGGCGGATCCAGAGCCTGAGCTGGGGAGGGACACTCTCACTAACACACACATCCAGACACGAACACAGGCACACAGACACCCACAACAACACAGCTAGATGCTGAGGACTAAGACACCCGCATCAAGACACTCATCACTAACAAACACAGACATGCACACATATAATCATACCCAAAGACACATGTTCACACGCTAAGATACCCAGACACGCACTAACGTACTCAAGCAGACGCACATGCATACCTAGGCAGACACACATGCATACCCAGGAAGACACTAACATATTGTATCGTATTGTGCCAGGTAAGCAAAGTAAATGCAAATCTTGTAGAACTAAAAGGAAAGACAATAGCCTTATACGTCTGATGAAATTATGTATAGCCAGACATAAAGTAGGAGGGAAATAAAATGACAAAAATCAACACTCAGCTTGACACTACTTGAGGTTACATACTTTTATTCTATACTTTTTGCACTGGTAATTAGAAAACAACCATTATACCTTGGCATCCACTGCAAATCTTTTTTTTTAAATCCATAAAGAGGGCTATAGAAAAAACAAGGCACATACATTTACACACTATATGGACAAAAGTATTGGGACACCTGACCAACAGGGACTTTGTTGACATTGTATTCTAAATGCATATACATTAATATGTAGTTGGCCCTGCCTAACAGCTTTCACTCTTCTGGGAAGGCGTTCCACAAGATTTTCACAGATTGGGAATTTTTGCCTATTCACCCAGTAGAGCATTTGTGAGGTCAGGCACAGATGTTGGATGAGAATGCCTGGATTGCAATCTCCCTCTCTGGGGAGGGGGTTTTGTACATTTACATCTCATGCACATTTTGGGATAGATGCTGCATGGTGGGAAACCTGAAACAAGAAATAAAATACAAAAAAACACCCCCACTTCTCCTGAGCACGTAGATTACACATATGTGACACCAAAATCATGAGGGTGCAAAGTCCCAAGGACCTCAAAGGTACCCCACTTACCTCTCTAATTGGATCACCACAACCTCAGATCTAACTTGAACTCAGGAGATTGAGGGTTTTTTTCTTTCTACCCTTTCTTACATATATTAGCATGGATATCAATATTTCCTTCATCTTGCACATGCATTTTTGTGGATATTCCTTCCCTGGGTTTTGGCATGGTTTCTTAAAAATGTTTTTGGTGTCTCCCCATTCTTGTGTTTGGGGGGCATTTTGAAATGTTGTTTTGGTGTATTTTGTTTCCTGGATTCAGGGCTAATTTTCCGAATGTGTTTTTAGTAGTTCTTGTGGTTTCCTGCCCATTCATTTCAGACAAACAGACACATTCACTCTCTTATACTCTCATTCTCATTCACTCTCTCCCATTCTCTGAATGGCTCCCTGACTTTTCCCATGACCACTTCTGCTTTTTCTCTAGCATCCTCTTCATCTTCTTGTTCTTCATCTTCTTGTTCTCCTGTCTTTCATCTTCTTCCTTCCTACAGATGCGGATAACAAAATACAAAAGAGAAGAATAAGAAGAAGTTGGTGGAGAAGGTAGGGAGACAGTGTGAGAGAGAGAGTGAATGCGAGTGTGAGACATTTTTACTTTGTTTAGATCACTCTATTGGTCAGGCGTGAACTGATCCACATCAGCCCACTCTTGATTGGGTCTGAAGCAGTTTGAATTGAGTAGCACTTAATTAGCTATCCCTCCTTTTATTGCAGTTCCTGGCATCAACCAGGTAGCAGGATTTACCCCCTTGCAGTTTGTGTAGTTTTTTTCTGGGAGATAATATCTTGGTGCATTATTTCCCAAATCTTTACACTGAGCAGTTCCGTGCAGCTAGTGCTATTTCTTTTTTTGGAAGGAAATCCATGAACCCCCAATGATGTGCCTGAATTTCTTAGATGGGTATCATTAAAAAGCCACCAGCCCCATCTGTAGTGCCACCATTAAATTCCAAGTGTTTCCAATGCCTAGGGTAAGAAATATATCATTTGCTCTTTTTGTTGGTTTTCCATTTGTTCATTTTCTGTAAATGTATTTAGACATGACTGGATAATGCACATTGAGTGGGTTGCCCGACAAATATGTCTTGGGCTGCTTCATAACAGACTTGACAGGATATAAGCAATAGGCAGTTGAAAGGTTGAACTGTGCCTGATGGGGAGAATGGTAAAAGGTGAGATGAAGTTGTGAGGGTCAGTGTTTGTAGAAGTATGAAGTATGTATTTGTAGAAGTAGAAGTATGTATGAATTTATGTATATAACAATAAATACATATACATAACGCAAACCCTATGTTATGTTGAGTTGAGACAACTGCATTTCATATTTCCACTATGTGAGGTGTATGTACTAAATTACAATGTTAACATGTACATGTTATTGTACATCTGTCACATATTTATCTAAAATTTAAAGGTACTGTACACCAAAGATTTGATTTTAAAAAATAAAGTGTAGACTGCTGTGTTGAAATACAATATTGCTTTAAAAGTGCTGACACAAATATTTTTTTATGAAACTCCTTAAGTTGTTGGTTTTCTAAGAATGTTAAATCAAGGACAAGTGTTCAATTTTTTTTTACTTCATATACATATTCCTGCTGCATACATTCATTATTTTACCCTGCACTGTCAGTTTTATGTGCACACATTATTTGAAGGCACAGGCTCTTTCAATATGGTTAGTAACACTATAAATTTTAACCACATACAACACTTACATAGAGTTTATTCAAATTCAGTTATAGCATTTAACATACAACTATGGCATGCCCTTATACCAATGTAACATATCCTGGCAAAAGTGTTCAATTTCATAATTATTATTAAAATAGTTATTACATGTTTCAAAAGGGACAATAAATGATCTTTAATGATCTCTCAAAATATACTGCCTATAGTTTCTCATAGTTTCTCATTGAACATAAAACAGAGGATGTAAAGATGCAAATGATTGCTGTGCAGCTACAGAAAAAAATGTATTATTCAATTGAAACAGCGTGGATTTTTTACTCTGTATAAAACTGCAGCACAAAGGTTAAATGGTTAACGGTAAATATGTTGAAAATTTGGATAGAAAGATGCAGTGCATTTTCTTGTGCATAAATTGGCTGAATGCATGTCAGTGTCTTATACCGTATTTGCTCGATTATAAGACGACCCCGATTATAAGACGACCCCCCAAAATCAAAATATTAATTTAGGAAAAAAACAAAAAGCCTGAATATAAGACGACCCCATAGGAAAAAAAGTTTTACCAGTAAATATTAATTCATGTAAATATATTTTTTAAATTTCCTTTTATTTGCCAACCTGCCCCCCCCCAGTTATGCCACTCTGCCCCCAGAAATGCTTTATACCCCCCTATTTGCCACTCTGCCCCATGATATGCCTTATACCCCTATATGCCACTCTGGCATATAGGGGGTTAAAAGGCATATCATGGGGCTGAGTGGCATATAGGGGGTTAAAATGCATTTCTGGAGGTATATATGCATATCATGGGGCTGAGTGGCATATAGGGGGTTAAAATGCATTTCTGGAGGTCCAGAAATGCATTTTAACCCCCTATATGCCACTCAGCCCCATGATATGCCTTTTAACCCAGCATGGACTGGCTGCCTTGGCTTGATCAAGCCAAGGCAGCCAGTACATGCTGGAACCTGGGGATGATAGTAGTGGGATTACAGCCTCCCTATGCCATGCTACAACCCCCACCCCCCTTACACATCCATGCTATCACACACAAACACACATTCACAAACATTTAAATACTCATTCATTCCATTAATCACACATACTTCACACATTAATCACACATACTTACCCAAAAACCCTCCCCCACCCCCTTACCTGAACTGCAGATCTCTCACTCGAAGACTTCTGCAGGGGACCGGCTGTACCAGCAACTTCTCTGGCCCCGCCCCCAGAGGAGGGAGGGGGAGATAGAGTTCTGTGAGGAAGCTACAAGCTTCCTGTCCTCCTGCTTCTAACGGAAGAGACGCTGCTCGCGACCGGTAAGCAGCATGGCCCCAGCCATTTTTTTGGGGTCTGATTAGAAGACGACCCCGATTATAAGACGAGGGGTATTTTTCAGAGCATTTGCTCTGGAAAAAACCTTGTCTTATAATCGAGCAAATACGGTATTTTAGTCGTAACCAGACAGGTGGCATTTTTTTTTCTAAATGTTTACTTTTACTTGTGTTGATGTGCCCACAATACTATGTATTCTCCTGTTAGATAGCATCATCTTTAACCTTTTTCAGCATGCACAGTGCCAGATTGAGGCACTGTGCATCAGGGCTGGACCGGCTTTGGCAGGACTTTCCTGGTACTTTAAGGCTGGTGGCTGCCTGATGATGTAAGTGCAGCTGATGGCTGGATATGTGTGGCTCCACATTGTGTTTTTCAGCTCATGTCGGCAGATTAAGTAAGTACAGTCATGTGAAAAAGAAAGTACACACTCTTTGAATTCTATGGTTTTTCATTTCAGGACATAATAACAATCATTTGTTCCTTAGCAGGTCTAAAAAAATAGGTAAATACAACCTCAGATGTACAAGAACACATGCCATATTACACCATTTAATGGAAAAAAATGGTTTTCTTTCCAAAGCAAGGACATTTCTAAGTGGCCCTAAACATTTAAATGGTAGTATATGTTTTACTTGTGCATTTGGATTCATACGAACTTGTTTTTTAACAAAAATTAACTGTTTTGTAAATTCGGACAAATCTCTAAAAAATTGGGAGATCCCCGATGAAACTATCAAAAACGAATTGCAAAACCACAGAAATTTTGAGTTATCTCTGCCTCTCACATTTTCTGGGACAGTTGCCAGTAATAACAAGATGTTGTTTTACCTGGGGTCATACAGGCTTAAACAAGCTATGATTAGTATTTTTGACAGCATCTCAACCAAAACACCAATTTATATAAGAGACGTGCAAAGATGAGTAAAAGAAAAATAAGATATCAGGGGTTCTGTGGACCTCAAGGCTTTTCTGCTGGGAGGCTGTTCCACATATCCAACTCCCTCTCGTTAAAGTAATTGTAGAGTAAGAAGATGTACATGCTTTTCTTCTTTCCTCTTGTCCTACCACATGCCCCCTTGACCCCATCCCTTCCCATCTCACCCAGTCTCTTTCATCTACCCTTGTCCCTACTCTAACTCATATCTTCAACCTCTCCCTCACTACTGGATCTGTCCCATCGTCCTTCAAGCATGCTTCCATTACTCCTATCTTGAAAAAGTCCTCCCTCGACCCGACTGGTCTCTCCAACTACCGTCCCATCTCTCTGCTTCCTTTCACCTCCAAGCTTCTTGAAAGAATTGTTTATACACAACTAACTAAGTTTCTAGACTCCAACTTCCTGCTTGGTCCTGCTTGACCCTCTTCAATCCGGTTTTCGCCCTCGACACTCTACTGAGACCGCCCTTACTAAGTTACTAATGACTTACTCACTGCTAAATCCAAGGGCCACTACTCCATGCTAATCCTACTGGACCTTTCTGCTGCTTTTGACACGGTGGACCACCCTCTTCTCCTTCAAAAGCTTTATGATCTTGGCCTCCATGATACTGCTCTCTCATGGCTCACTTCCTACCTCTCTGATCGTACCTTCAGTGTCTCTGTCTCCAGTAACACTTCCCCTCCCCTCCCTCTCTCAGTTGGGGTACCCCAAGGCTCCATTTTAGGACCCCTTCTGTTCTCTCTTTACACTTCCTTCCTTGGCAAACTGATCTCATCCTTTGGCTTTCACTACCACCTGTATGCTGATGACACCCAGATCTATCTATCCTCCCCTGATCTCTCTCCCTCTGTCTTAGATCGTGTAACTAACTGCCTTGCATCTGTCTCTACCTGGATGTCTGAACGTTTCTTGAAACTCAACCTCTCCAAAACTGAACTCCTCATCTTCCCTCCCTCCAACTCTAAGATTCCCCCATATATCTCCCTCAATGTAAATGGTGCCATCATCTCCCCATCTACTCATGCACGCTGTCTTGGTGTCACCCTTGACTCTGACCTTTCATTCGCCTTCATCTTAAAAACATTGCCCGTATCCGTCCCTTCCTAACACAGCATACCACTAAGGCTCTTGTCCATGCCCTGATTATTTCCCGTCTTGACTACTATAACTCTATCTTAGCCGGTCTCCCTCTTAACCGTCTCACCCCTCTACAATCCACCATGAATGCTGCTGCCAGACTCATCTTCCTCTCCCATCGCTTTACTAATGTCTCTCCCCTCTGTCAGTCTCTTCACTGGCTGCCTGTGCGCTTCAGGACTCACTTCAAAATCCTTACTCTTACTTTCAAAGCCTTTCACAGCGGTTCCCCTCCCTACATCTCCTCTCTCATCTCTAAATACACTCCTAACCGGTCTCTCCGCCCATCCAATGATTTCCTTCTATCCTCTCCTCTGATTTCTAGCTCTCATGCCCGCTTACAAGATTTCTCAAGGGCTGCCCCTATCCTCTGGAATGCCCTCCCCCGGTCTATCCGTCTCTCCCCCTGCCTTTATTCCTTCAAAAAATCCCTCAAGACCCACTTCTTTAAGGATGCTTACAACATAGCACACTGACGGCCTCCCATACTCCCATATTCCTTTAGCTCACCTTTCCTAGTCCCTCTCCTGCAATACTTTTACTAGTGTGGCTGGTCTATCCCTAACAACGGCACTTTTGCCTACTGTGTAATACACCCAACTCCCTCTAGACTGTAAGCTCTTTTGAGCAGGGCCCTCCTCACCTGTTGTCTCTGTTAGTCAATTTGTAATGTAACATACTACTTGTTATGTCCTGTCTACCCATTGTACAGCGCTACGGAATTTGATGGCGCTATATAAAACAATAAATAATAATAATAATTATTCCTTATATTAAGTAAAAATTTATTATATTAAATAAAAGTAAAAATCTCAGGAGGAACATAATTAACATGCAATTGAAAATGAACCTTTTCAGTGTCTGTAAGTAAAGCTACTCTCCTTCTCTCCTGGACAGGAGACTGTCTCGTATACTGACTCCCTCTCCTTCCCATTCCTTGTCAGCATGGTCTCTGCATCTGGCAAGAAATAAGTGGTTATAAGAAAATGGCCGGAAAAGGTACGTGTTCAGGTGTGTGTGTGTGGGCGGGGGGCAGATCCAAGGCAGGGGGAGGGTGCATAAGTACCCCAAACTTTTTGGCCCCCAAATTTTGTTTTTAAATGTAAACCCCCCCAATTTTGTCCGAAATGAAAGCCCACAAGACGAAATTTGTTGCAGAAAGTGAATTAGGAAAAAATGAAACAAATAATTTGTCCTACATTGGTTTTGGTCCTTGTGAACATGTGTATATATATATATATATATATATATATATATATATATATATATATATATATATATATATATATATATATATATTTAAGAAATTAAACACACTCATGGCTCAAAGACAAAGGGTTTTTCCATTTGTAGATTATGGCTCTCATCGTGATTTCATTGAGTCTCAAAGCCTTAGAAATGTCTTTGTAACTCTTTCCAGATTGATAGATATCAATGACTTTGTTTCTCATATGTTGAATTTGTTTAGATCACGGCATCACGTGCTGTTTTTGGAGACTTTTTAGCCTACACGTTGCAAGACAGGTTCTATGTTATTGATGTTTAGATTCAACAGGGCTAAATTTGGTTAATTGGTTGATTTAGTAACTAAGGAGGCAATTACTTTTTTCCTTCTAGACATGAAATCATAATTAAAAAAACTGCACTTTGTGTTAACTCTGGTTATAGTTGTCTAAAATGAGTTGGATGATCTGAAATTTAAGTGTGACAAATATGCAAACAGAATAAATCAGCAAGAAAAGGGAAAATACCTTTTAACAGCTCTGTTATTGTATAATCTCAAAAGTGTCAACAAATGTTCCATTAATTTTATCTTTGATTGATCATTAAAAAAATATACTAATCATGGAGATGGCCAGTTTTTAGAAAAATATTTCCAAGAGTAATTGACTTGTCCTAACTAGACATCAATTTATATGAAAATAAACAATCTGATGTACTTCAGCCTGAACAAATTATTTATTCCTCACTGAATCTTATTAATAAGTTACAGTATAAAAATAGCAAACGTATACTGCAAAGCATAATTATCATTCATGTGCAGGCACACTAAGATCTTTACTATTTTTTCATACAGATTTTAGAACTTGTAGAATATTGCTTCCCTCATGCATAGAAAATATATATTCATACCTCCTTTACATAGAAATTATTCGTCACTTTGGGTGAACTACTTTTGTGCCAAACTGAAAATTACATTAGATACACAGTTTGCAGTGGGTATAATGTAAATCAAGCAGCTTGATTCAGAGAAGAAAAACTACAGTACAATTATACAAATTCTGTTTAAAGAATATGCTGCACAGTTCTCCAATAGTGATAGCACTAGCATTGAACATTTGAAAAAAATATCTACAGGGTGATATTTCCTTGCATTACTAATCAAATACACCTACTTGCATTTTGAAGTGGAAACATTGTTGCTAAACCATTGACTAATAGACCAATGTACTTAATTGGTTGATGGCAGACGAGCCCCCTGCTGGTGACCAATAGAGTCGCTGGTACAGACTTTTAAAATCCTGGTGCCGCAACTTGGCCGAGAGAGACCACTGGTCTCCCCGCTCCAAGAGTTAAAAGTCCAAATGAACGACCAATAAAGTTGCTTGTACGGACCTTTAACTCTTGGAGCAGGTCTCCCCAGGCTAAGTTGTGCCGTCAGGAGTTAAAGGGTCGTGCGAGTGGGTCTATTGGTCGTCTGGCATCAACCAATGGGCTAGTCATTATACACAGGACGTCTGAGACTAATCCACAGTCTGCCACAGATTGAAATAGAGTAAATAACAGAAAACCTTTACTTTTCCTCCTACTGGTTTCCGGGCCTAGAAAGTTTTGTACTCTGAAGTGACTACAAATTCAGGAGACCGTTTTGTCTCTGGATAAGTAAAAACGACATAGTTCTATTTATTCTTACAGTAAGTAAAGTGCCAGGAAACAGATGGCCAAATACACACCAGGACAGGCTCTGCCACTCCGCCACACAAACACACACACCAGGACAGGCTCTGCCACTCCGCCACACCAAACACACACAAGTACAGACTCTGCAACACCGACACACCAAACATACACCAGGACAGGCTCTGCCACACTGACACCCAAACACACATACCCAAACACACATACAGGACAGGCTCTGCCACACCAACACCCAAACACACACACACACACACAAGGACAGCTTCTGACACACCAACACCCAAACATACACATCACATCTCAGTGTGCCGGCCGCTCCCCTGGCCCCCCGCCCGCCTCTGGTAGTCACTGCAGCTTCTCCAATCCACCCTACAACTGTACATTGCAGTGTGGTAGGTGAGTTACTCATATGCACCCTCCTACACAAAGTCCTTTCCCGCTTTACCTCATTAACGAGTGCCAAAGCAGCTTGTAATGGTGCAGCTACACGTGGCGATGAATGGACGAATCGCGACAAACTTTTGCAGTTTGTTTTTGCCAGTTTCCTCGGAGATGGCCCTCTTTTCGTTGATGAAGTTTGTATGAAAACGAATGCATAGGTCTACTAGACAATACCCCCAGGTTACATGCAGGCTATAGGGAATCATTCTCTTTAGGCCCAAACCCCTAACAGTATGAATAGGCTGTCAAAATCCAAACATATACACATACACTGTCCCTACACATGCCCATACACACACATATACACTATATATACACACATATATACTGCTCTTACACATGCCTGCCCAAACCCACACATATATATACACCACACATACACACACATATATACTGTCCTTACACTCACATATTCTCTGCTCATACACACACATATACTCTGCCTTTACACATGCCTGGCCATACACACATATATATGCCAATATACTGTATTTACATTCAACATACACACCCATATATACTCCCTATACACACACATAAACTGCCATTACACACCTGCTGACACACACACACATAGATACACTGTCCATACACATGCATATGCACTGCCCATACACACATTTCCCATACACACACACATTTACACTGCCCTTACACATACCTGCCCTTACACACATCCCATCTCTTTACTTTTTTCTTTGCCCAGTTCTCCCCATCTCTTTCTTTTCTCCCCATGACCACCTTCTGCACATCTCTTACCTTTCTCCCTTTGTTTTCTTCTTCTGTGGTGGGAGCATAATGTCTGTTTCTGCAGACCTCTTCTTCAGCACTCCCACTCTGTGCATGCAGAAGAAGAGGTCTGTTTCTTCAGACCTCTTCTTCAGCACTCCCACTCTGCAGGCAGCTTCCTTGCTGAGTGCTGGCATACGACATCATATCCCAGTGCTCAGCAACATTTAGTTAGGAATCTCTAAAGCAGAGGTCTAACACACAATTTAATAACTTTAATATTTTAATATTAAATATTCTATTTAGTGACACATGTTCACATGCATTTTTGTTACAATACAATATAAAGTCACTGTTGACTCTATAGTTTACTGAGACACAATAAGAATGATAGACTAACTAGCCATATTAATAATTCAGTTATGCATTATATGTCTGAAATTGGATTTAGAACAATGAAATGCATTTCAAGAAATAAAGTGTGATACTACCCATTAAATGTAGGAGGGTCCTCTGGGTCCTATGGCATTTGTGGGCTTGGATAGCCCCAAACTCTTTATGGGATTGGGAGGGTAAATGAGCAGGTAGTGGGCATGCATTAATACGGCCCTTTAGATTTTGCACCGTGACCCAGAGAACTGGAGAAAAAGAAACCCTTCATTGGTTGATGCCAGAAGTGGTCCCTGCCAGGGACCAATAGAGTCGCTCTTACAGACCTTTAACTCCTGACGGGATCCTACAGATTCCCATTCCCGTTACCCCCAGGGATACTACATAGACAAGGTAGGCTGGAGGCAGTGAATGGTGGAATGGACCAGGAAGATTAGGTAGGAGATATTAATGAACACGAAGATTCTTCGTGCTGTGCTTCTCCGTGTAAGTTTTCCCCGCCACCATATTTGTTTATTCGTTATTCGGTTTGAACGACGAAAACGCTCCATTTGTGTTAGTTTTCCTGTTCTCCCTAATAAAAATCCACAAGTCTTATAAAAAGACATGTAATGCTACTGCTAATAAAATAGGAGTGTCTGTTAGTTTCAAAGAGAGAAAAGAGTCTGACCATAGGTGGGTGGATCATAACACTGTCAATACTTCCTATTCTCAAATGAGGCTTGGAACATGAACCTGAAAACTATACATGCAATGTTTGAAACTTTTTATGACATGAATAGTTGTGAGACAAGTGAATAAAGAAGAAGAATCCTAAAGTTTTCAGAGACTATGCTTTTCTAATTTTGGCAAATTAAAACAGTGAACTTAAATTAATATACGGATGATGAAGTGTGCTTTTACTGTAAAGCATATGGTTTTAGAGGCTTAGTGTTTAAAACAAGAGAATATTGTAATTATTTTCTTATATTGATGGGTCTACCCAAGCATATAAATACATTTCCATTTTTATGCAGTTTAATTCTGCTGATTGCTACTAGCACAGTGAAGTGGCAAAAACAAATGCTAATTTTCCTAATTTTAATGTAACGTCAAATTAAATTAAACAGAAAAAAACATAATGGTAGAATATAAAATGATGTCTGCCCTTTGCTCAGCACAAATTGCAAAAAAGACAATATTGCATATTTACATCCAATAACTTATAGAATAAGAATTCATATAATATTTAACAACACAATTGGCTATTATTTGATGTTTAATCAAAAAACAGTCACATGATCATATTTCAATGTATAGGCCTTAGTTATATCAGATCCATATACAGTGGATATAAAAAGTCTACACACCCCTGTTAAAATACCAGGTTCTTGTGATTTTAAAGAATGAGACAAAGATAAATCATGTCAGAACTTTTTCCACTTTTAACGTGACCTATAAAGTGAACAAGTCAATTCCAAAACAAGCTGAAATCTTTGAGGGGAAAAACAAAATAAAAAAGAACTTACAATAACTTGGTTGCATGCATGGGTGTGTAAATACTGAACTAATTTAGAAAATATTGTTATGATTTCCCTGGTGTTATACGTCAAAATGTCCTTAAAATATAACTAATTCTGGCCTATTTGCTTGCCTCTCGCACTGCTCCTTCAGGAGGAGCAGAGGGTTTTAAGCAAGGGTGCCAAATATTTGTGAACTGGTATAACTTTATTCCATAGTGAGTAATATATTCTTCACCAGCTGCATTCTTGAGCTAGTGCATTTCAGAATTTTATTCGAGTAGCAACACATATTCAACTGATTAGGTTGTTAAACTATCTGCAGAAGTGCAGAGGAAATGGTAGTTGGCACCCTAGAATACTGTGGGACAAGCACTCAATTTACAATGTCTCAAAAATATAATACATTTACCCATGAGCGGAGTTGCGAAGAGGAGCATTGAAACTTAAACTTGAAAATCTTTATATAAACGAACTCCAGGTATGTCGGAATATAACAGCTTTTGAAAAGTATATGGCAGTGAATTCATCCCTCTGGGTTAGAGATTTAAAAAAGCATCTGGATTTAAGAATGTGAGTACGTAATTCATGTTGGATTGGAACTCCCATCTTATGGAGTATTCTGACAAGTTAATGCAGATGCTTTTGACCTTCAAAAAACAACAATATACTAATATCAAGACTGATATCCTAGATACAAATAATCAAATCCAAGAATCTCAATTTCCAGTACAGCCATTCCTAAAAATCTGGAGAAACTTGAGGAAGTAATTACACAACACAAGGCAAGAAAGTTTAAGCATGATCAGGATGATTATTTTAGGACAGAACACTTCCTCATTGGCAAAAAAAACAACTGTTCCACGAGAACATGGAGCCGCAACAAGACTATCAAAGACAGTAATGGCGAAGGAGACCACATGGAAAGAAGACACACCGGGAGACAACAGACGTCACAAGTCATGGGTGGAAGTTACTAAAGATCAAATATATAGTCATTTGTTTAACGCTAATATGATAGATTTGTTTGGAAATTAACTTTGAATTTTGATTTTATATGTGATGGTAGAAGGTCTACTGAAGATTTAGTCGTATTACTAATACTGACCTTGAGAGGTGTACAAGTGGTGCACAACTACTTTAGAATCATGATCCTATGAGTAGTTTGCCTTCTATTCGAAGTGAAAATATGATATCTCGGGTAGAAATAAATCTAATTTTTATATGGTACACTTTAGGGGTCAAGCTATTGAGACCTTTCAGCAAAATAAAGAAAGGGACTTGTGTAAACTCTCTGCAGGGAAACTTAAACGACTAAAATCTTTACAAGAAAACAAAAATATTGTCATAGGTCAAGATAATAAGGATGGATCAATTGTAACTTTGAATTCATGTGATTACAGAACAGAGGCTCTGAGGCAACTTCAACATGACATATATCTTAAGCTTAACCCCACTAATACGTTTCAAAAGACTTTGATATTGTTGATGAGGCTGAGGCCTCTGGAGTAAGGTCCAAAGAGTACGTGAAGGTTAAATTTCCGGTTACGCTTATTTTTCATATGCTCCCAAACATTTACATTTAAGGGAGTAGGTATTCCAGTAGGTAGATCTATTATATCAAGAACTGGCTCTTTAAATTAACTTATGTCTGAATTAATAGATCTGTATTTACAACCATTGATTCTGAGACTTAATTCTTATCTTTTTTTTTTTTTTTCTTAATTCTTTTTATTTATTTATAACAAATAAGAGATATAAGAGATACAAAATATGAAAACGAGAGACAAAACACAAAACACAAATAAGCATACAGTATTACTTCGACGTCTTACATACAGTTACTCAGTAATTTCTTATGATAAAGTTAACTGTTTACATCTTTATAAGTTCATCCTTGATGCCTAAGTGGTACAGACATAATACAATACATTATTTAAAATGCTGTCTGGGTCATTGGGGCGAGCGTTCACAAACATATCCCAGTTTTTATTCTCTCTCGATATTATAATACGGTCAACACCAGTCAGGTTCTACATTATTGCCCATTGCAGGGGGAAAAGGAGAAAAAATATAGGACAAGTAAAGTAAGTTAATCTAGAGCTTTCTCCAAATGTTTTAGCCAAAGATCCCATGAAACAGATTTCTTTATAGAATAGAAATAAGATTTATATAATTGTCTTTCCATTTTGATCTGAAATTTCAATTGCGTGATAGCCGCATTCCAACATATATCAGTATCTTGTTTCCATTGCCGAGCTATTGTTATTTTTACAGCGATAAAACAATGGATAATTAGTTGTTTTTCTTTCAAGCTACAATTTGGCCATTCTAGATGTAACAGAGCAGATGCCGGAGATCTATTAATAGTTTTTTTTGTTAGAGTATATACTAAGTCGAACATCTTAGTCCATACTTTCTTTATTCCCTGACAGCTCCACCATATGTGGAGAAAGCTGCCCTTATCTAGTCTACAGCGCCAACATAAATCAGAGCAATTAGAATACATCTTATGTAATCTCGTTGGAACCAGATACCACCTATTCAGAATTTTAAATTGTGTTTCTGCCAAAGATAAAGAATGGATTGATAGGGTGACATCATATAAAGATTTTTGCCAATTTTCGAGGTCAATTTATATATTTAGTTCTCTTTCCCAGATATCCACAATCGATGGTTTTCTTACTGCTAAAGTTTGGATAGAGTTAATTAAGTCTCTACATTTAGATAACACTCTATCCACATAATTACCCGAAAAGATCCTTTGAATATTGGGCATAAGCCCCTGATTAACTGTTATTATCTCTTTCTGTATAAAGTTTTTAATCCTCAAATATTTAAAGATATCTGAATTATTTAAATGATATTCTTGTGTTAATTGTGGAAACGTTTTAAGTCCTGATGTGGTCATAAGTTGATCAAATGACACTATACCTTTGTTTCTCCAATCATCCAAGTTTATGTTTGGAATAAAATATTCTGCGGACTTAAGTTTTGAAGTAATTGGGATTCCTTTCTGAAGGTTTAAAGATCTCTTAATTGTTATCCAAGTCGGAAGTATTTGGCTCATTATCATGTTTTGTTTTCTTATCTTTAGGATGTTTTCAGCAGTTAAAGGATGCCATATAATACCCGCCAGGTACTTATTACCGCCTACTTCTGACTCTATATCGTACCATCCTTCATTAATAGAGTCTTCCAATTGTAGTCTATAGATGTGTACTAACATATTTGCTAAAAAGATACTTTTAATAATAGGAAGGCCCAGGCCTCCATATTTGGGTTTTCGAGCCAATATGGTGGATTTCAGTCTTGGCTTTTTTGCCTTCCAAACAAAGCCCTCAAAACTCCTCTGGACTAAACTTAACCACGCATCAGGCACACTTAGTGGCAGCATTGAAAACAAATATGACCACTTTGGAACGATGTACGAATTTAAGATGTTAATTCTGCCCCACCAGGAAAACTCCTTGTTTCTCCATTCTCTTAACCTTAGGTTTGTTTGCTTCAATAATCGAATAAAGTTAATTTCTAACATTGTTGTCATTGTTTTTGTTATATATATACCTAAGTATTCGAAATCTGATTTAACCCAAACAAAATCAAAATTACTTTGTATTCGATCTTTAACTTTACTATCCATCTTTACTTCTAAAATTGAAGTTTTATTTATGTTCATCTTGTAATTTGAGACCGAACTATATAATTCAAATTCTTCCATTAGATAAGTTAAAGAGAATTGTGAGTTAGTGATTGAAATTAATATATCATCAGCATAGAGATTGATCTTTAAATCTCGAGATCTCGTAGGAAAACCATAGATATTGGCATTACTTCTAATAGCAATAGCTAATGGCTCCACTGATATAATATATAACAAGGGGGATAAGGGGCAGCCCTGTCTAGTACCGTTCTTTAACTCAAACCACTTGGCACATATATTGGGTCCCACTGTTCTAGCTGTTGGATTTGCATAGAGGACCATGATTGCCGAGTATATCCACCCCGTAATTCCAAACTTAATCAAAGTGCTCCTCATAAAATCCCATCCAACTCTATCGAAAGCTTTCTCTGCATCGACTGACATAATTATAGTTGGAATATCCTTCTTTTCTGCTTGATCTAAAATATTAATTATTCTTCTGATATGATTACAGGACGATCTTCCGGGGATGAAGCCAACCTGATCCCGATTAATTATCGTATTAAGAATCAGTTTTAATCTGTTGGCAAGTATAGAGGAGTATAATTTTACATCTACGTTTATAAGCGAGATAGGTCTGTAATTAGCAGGATCTGTAGGATCTTTTCCTTCTTTAAGGATGGGGAGTATATTGGCTCTGGTCATTTCAGCCGGCATTATACCTTTAGCAACAATGGAATTGAAAGTAAGCATCAAAGGATCAAGTAGTTGCGAGCTAAAACTCTTAAAAAATAAATTTGTGAAGCCGTCCGGGCCGGGAGTTTTATATTTATTTAACCTAGAAATCACTAATCTAATTTCAGATTTAGTTATTTCTTTATTTAATGCAGCTCTCTGATCTTCAGAAATCTGGGGTAAATTTATTTTAGAAAAATAATGTTCAATATCCTTTTGTGATACAGTATTACCCAAGTTGTATAGTTTTCCATAATAATAATTAAATTGGTTTCCAATTGCTTCAGGTGTAAGGTAGATCTCGTTATCTTTCACAAGCTTATTAATTCGGTTATTAGATTTTATTTTCCTTAGTCTTTTTGTCATCATTTTGTCTACCCTATTGCTACAGCAATAAAACTTGGTTTTTAATTTTTCCATGACTTGAACTGTGTTCTCCATTAACTTTTCATTAATTTGTGTTTGGATCTCTTTAAGTTTTTCTACTTTATCCTTGGAAGGAAATTTTTTATTTTCTAAAGTATACTGGTTAAATAATATATATAATTCCCTGAGGTTCCGCCCTTGACTCTTCCTAGATTTAATTTTTAGTTTTATTAAAAGTCCTCTTAAGAAAGCTTTAAATGTGCACCAATTATTTTCAGGGGAGGTATCTTTAGGGTTGTTTTCTTTAAAGAATAGATTTATTGATTCTGCTAGGTACTTAATATTTGCTTTATTATATAGTATAGAGTCGTCTAGCTTCCACGTCGTTCTGGCTTTCTCAGTTAATTTATTTTTTAATTCCGCGACTAAGATATTATGGTCTGACCAGGTATTGTTTCTTATTTCTATTTTTTGTACTCGACCTATCATAGAAGAAGAACATAAAATATAATCAATCCGTGAATATGATAAGTGCACATTAGAAAAATGTGTATAGTCTCTTTTTGATGGATGGTATACTCGCCAAGTATCCAAGAGGTCAAAATTGGCTATTGTATTTTGGAACATCCTCGCAAGGGTCTTAATTCTTTTGTCACTTATCCTCTCCTTATTAGTTTTAGTGTCTAATTCAATATCTAGAACACAGTTAAAATCTCCTGCAATAATACAGTTACCTATCTTGATTGATTCAACTTGTTCTAAGATCTTATTTAAAAGACATATTGGAGATATATTAGGAAGATATACATTTACTAGAGTATACCAATCATCGTCTATCTTACATATTACTATTATATATCTTCCTTCAGGGTCATGGAACTCATATTTGATGTCAACTTGAAGAGAAGAAGAGAAGACTATTGCTACTCCACTCTTCTTCTTTAATTCCTTAGAAGCATGGATCAAAACCGGATATTTCGCACCCCCCCACTTAATTCTATCTAGTCTCCTCCAATGAGTCTCCTGTAAAAATCCAACATCTACCTGTTCTTTACACATGTAATTATAAACAATTGAGCGCTTAAATGGAGAGTTCAAGCCCTGCGTGTTGACCGAACAAATCTTAATCATCTAGATAACAAAGGAACGCTAGTCCCAACCCCAGGCAGCAAAAAAACAAAAACAATAAACAAGACAATATATCCTTTATCAGAGGCTATGAGCCGTCCAAAGAGCTTGGATAGCACACATCCAGGTAATAGAGGGACACTAATCCCAGCCCCAAGCAGTGAAAAAAAAGAGAGAAAAAACAAGACAGTGTATCCATTGACAGAAATTGTGGGCCGTCTGAGAAACTTAGGTGACACGTGTCTCCCTCTACTATCCCATATACAGATCTCCAATATAAATGTATCCAGACTAGATTTCCTATGAGGATTCAACACACTTTGCTCGTGACGCCGATAGTATCTAAAAAAGGATAGAAAATTTAAAAATGGAGCATCCTTGAATCTCACAAATAGGGAGGTCAAGGTCCAGCTCAACATACAGCCCCAAACCCAACCCATGGGAACCTTAGAAACCCCACTTAGGTCCCCTTGCAAGGGAGGTCTCCAAACAAGCATACCTCCTATGTCTAATTTAAGACATATAGTAGGGATAGGAGCACTCGCTAGTACTAGGTTTATATAGAAAGAGAAAAAACAAAACAACAAAAAAAAAAAAAAAAAGAAAGAAAGAAAAAAAAAAAGAACTATATCTTTAGTAATCGGACTTTCTTAGTGATATTAAATAATACACCGGTAAATATCTTTATATCAGAATAAAATATTTATAGAGTGTAATTGTATCCCTCAATGATATTAGGTAATATCTCAGTAAGGATCTTTAATTCAGAGTTGAACATTTGTAGAATATAATTGTACATCTTATTTAAGTATCCGTTCCCTTATTATTTCTGGTACTAAGAGAATGGCCAATTTATATTGATTTCCTAATTCTTACTTGACTGAGTGTAATGAAAGAAAAAAAAAAAAAAAAAAAAAAAATATTTTCTTAGTGATATTATATCATTCACCGATAATCGTCATTAATATTTTTAGGTCCTAATTAGACATTTATTAAATAAATTGATACACTTTACTTAATCAGCCTTTTACCTAGTGCATCAAATAATAAAGCGATAACAATTTTATTGTTAATCCGTGTTCCCTTAAGCTAAGTGACAAAAGAAAAAACCATGTTTGTCCTCAGTACTCTAACTTTCTTAGTGATATTATGTAGTACCCCTATTGATATCTTTTAAATCAATAAAATATAGTTGTGCACCTTATTTAACAAACCCTTCCCTTAGTGCCTCTAGTGATAGGGGAATGGCCACTTTGTAATAAAAGTAATATAATATTTTCCTATTTCCTATTAGACTAGGTGTAGAGAAAAAAAAAAAAAAAAAACCCGTGATTATCCTTAGTGACCAAACTTTCTTGGTGATATTAAATATTTCACCAGTTAATATTTTTAAGTCAGATTTGTGCACCTTGTTTTTAGTTGTCCATTCCTTTAGTGCTTCTAATTATAGAAAAATGGCCAATTTGTGGTGAATAATAAAACAATAAACCGTTTTATAATATTCCCATTAGACTAAATAATTCATAGAAAGGAAGAGAAAAAAAAAAAAAAAAAAAAAAAAAAGAAAAAAAAAAAAAAAACTTCTTCTTAATCGTGTTGTATCAATCACCTATGAATATCTTTAGGTCCTAATTGGACATTTATTAGATAAATTAGTACCCTTCGTTTAGTCAGCCTTTCACCTAGTGCATCAATGATAAAACAGTACACAGTGTTATAGTATTCCCATTGAACTAAATGATTCATGTAGTACCCCTATTGATATCTTTTAAATCAATAAAATATAGTTGTGCACCTTATTTAACAAACCCTTCCCTTAGTGCCTCTAGTGATAGGGGAATGGCCACTTTGTAATAAAAGTAATATAATATTTTCCTATTTCCTATTAGATAAAAAAAAAAAAAAAATTAAACAAAAAACTTCTTCTTAATCGTGTTGTGTCAATCACCTATGAATATCTTTAGGTCCTAATTGGACATTTCTTAAATAAATTGGTACCCTTCGTTTAATCAGCCTTTCACCTAGTACATCAAATATTAAACACAGTGTTGTAGTATTCCCATTGAACTAAATGATTCATTTAAAAAAAAAAAAAAAAAAAAAAAGAAAAAGAAACTTTGCCAGAAAATCTTATTACGGCTTTGCGACAATATTTAAGGATTTACACCAATCATCCAATTTAGTTGGAGAATCAAAAAGTCTTACTTGACCTTCCCACCAGAGTCTCACGTTTGATGAACTAGACCAACTGTATTTGATGTTGTTTTGTCTTAAGATAGAAAGCTGTATAGAAAACTCTCTTCTCCAGCTTCGAGTTTGATACGACAAGTCTTGATATATTTGAATGTTCTGATATGTCCCGTCTTTCAAGTTAGAGATCCTCTTGGCTCTTAAAACTTGCTCCTTGAAGTGAAAAGATGAGAAAGAGACTATAACATCTCGAGGAACTGTTTCAGGTAGCCCATTTGGGCGTCTGAGTCTGTGGATTGTATCCATATTTACAGCAATATTTTCTATTTGCGCCCCCAAGGCTTGAAAGAAATCTAGTAAAAAAGATTTAAGTTGATCTTGAGGCACTGTCTCTGGGATATTACGGAAACGGAGATTTGTTCTTCTTGATCTATCTTCCAAATCCCTGAGTTTTAGTTCAATTTTATCCACTCTTTGGGAGACATTTGTAGTAGTTTCTTTCAAATTCGAGTAATTCCAATCCAAATTTGAGATTTTAGATTCCACGGATGCAATTTTATTAGCCAACTCACTTATTTCTTGTTTGATTTCTATGGAGCCCTTAGAGATTTCCTTTTTAATTTCTTCAAAATGGGCAAGCATGAAATCTTGGGACACAGATGAGGTGGGACTAAGGCTACTGCGAGGTTGAAGGTCTTGAGATTCATCCCATTGGGAAAGTGCCGAGACATTTAGATTTTTTTCTTTAGTTCTCTCTTGAGAAGGAGAAAAGAATTCTGCCACTGAACCAATTTGTTTTTCTTTTTTCTCCTTTTTATCTCTTTTGGGTTGCTCTTTAGGTAGGTCTCTAGTCGGGTTTCTTTTAGATGCCATATTATATAGAGGTAATATGACCACAATTAATATATTGTCGAAAAAAAAAAAAAAAAAAAAACTATTTCCAACTATTTCCAAAACTTTGGGTCTTTTCCTTTTTATGTATATATATTTTTCCTTTTTTTTTTCTTTCTCTTTTTAACATATAGACAACAGATATATATCTCTATATTTCTCCAGCGTTACAATGCATTGGCTGTGTATATATTCATTCCCCTGCACAGTCAGAACACAGAGCAATCTTGTTCCTTCCTCCTCCAACTTAATTTTATCTTCTCCATCCACTTCGATCACTCAGCACGCTACCGTGATAAAAAACCCCTCCTCAGCGTTTGCTTCTATAACAAAAACGCAGGAGCAACAAGCTTGTTCAGCTCCCCGGTGGTCAAGCCGACCAATCGAAAAATCGCGGGCAGTGTTGCTGATACCGCGAAAATAACGCGGAAAAACCGAAATACCGTAAAGCCGGCAGCGGTATCTCGTCTCCGTCCGCTCGGCAACGGTCACGGTCCACGCGGCTCACTTCCACCGGGGTCTCTGTGTCCTGGGGTCGGTCTGTCCAGCTCTCTTCCGACCCGTCTTCCTCCCTAGCGAGTGCGCCTCCCCACCTCCTACGACGTGCGCGTCATCACGTCATCACGTCATAGTGCTCCCGACTTAATTCTTATCTTAAGGATACACATGTACTTACAACTCTTGGCCATCCTATGGTCTAATACTTCTTCATGGGTTACTCTAGATGTAGTATTGTTACATTCAACAATTACCCATAAGTTGGGTTTAGTAGTGGTTAAATATCACTTGGATACATATAGTGATTATGACCATGAACATTTGATAAGATTTGTATTATCCAGTATTGAATTTCTTCTTCAACATATTTTTTTTTGTTTTACTCAAGAATACATCTCCAAAAATTTGTGGATGCCCTCTCCTTCTCAAATCTCTATATGGGATTGTGGGAGGAGTCCCACAATTTTGGAGATAGTCCGTCTTGTTCCTTTTATGTTGAGTTCTTGCATTTCTATTTATAGATGGTACATAGATGGTAACAGTTGACAGCTCATAGATATAATGTGCAGGTCACTTTTTTAGAAATTGTATTAGAAGCAGGACAAACTATATAGGAAAAACAGTTTTTTTTTGTATCTGAAATGACAGACCTCACTGTTACCTCCTCCTCCGTCGGGCTGCCGGCAGGGACGCCGAGACGCAGCCTGCGCAGCCGGCTCCCTGCTCGTGCCGTCGCGGTGAGCAGCCGCCGGGTCCGTTCGCCTGCGAGACGCGCGTCCCCGGCGAGTTCGCGGGATAACTCCGGGGCGCGCGCCTCCACGTCGTGAGAGCCGTTCGCGCATGCGCGAACGGCTCATCTCATGAATATTCATGTCGCTCTTAAAGCGACATTTATTTTTTTTCTCCTCCCCCTAATTAGGAGGGTAGGAGGATCCATATGGTTGGAGGGATATTTAAACCCTCATTTGGCACTACACCATTGCCTGTGTTAGTGCCTTTTTGCCTTCCACTAGCGTTATTCCTGATTCAGCTTTCTGGTTTTGACTCCTGCTTATTCCTGACCTCCGTTGTATTGCTGCCTGCCCTGACCTTTGCTTGTGACCCCGACTACTCTTTTGCCTGACCCCTCGGAAACCGTTGTTATTTATTATTTATTTTTTGTTCCTGAGTTCCACCTTATCATTATTTTTGGTGATATACTACCTGTCTCCTGTGCCTGGTGGCAGTACGTCCTCTCTCCTCCAGAGGGCGCTGATTCTGCAGCGCGGATCCAGAACCTGTACCCTGGTCGTGACAGTTAACACAGGCCACTAATATGGATCCCGCAGAATTGGCAAGGATGTCCAACCATCAAGAGAGACAAGATCAAGTCTTAGCCGCTCATGCGTCGCAGCTCCAATCCTTGGACAGAAAGTTGGACGACGTGACTGACATGCTCCGATCATTGGCCACGAATCTTGCACCTTCAGTCTCCCAAAGTGCATCGTCGGATGCCCCACCTCCTGCGCCTGGAATGAGTCCTTCTGTTAAAGCACCAAAGATGCCCTTGCCTGAAAAATTCTCTGGAAACCCACATGAGTGTAGAGGGTTTCTGAATCAATGCACCCTACACTTTCGTGCACATCCTCACACCTTCGCTTCCAACAACAACAGAGTGACTTTTATTATCAATTTATTAAAAGGAGAAGCGTTAGCGTGGGCCTCGCCGTTACTGGAACAGGACTCTTCCATTTTGGACGACGCCGACGTCTTTATTTCTTCGTTCAGGGCTGTATTTGATGCTCCTGGGAGACGTGAATCAGCTGAATCCAACTTAATGGAGATACAGCAAGGAAGAAGAACAGTGGCGCAGTATGCTGTAGAATTCCGCACACTCGCTTATGAAACTGACTGGAATGTCAGCGCGTTAACTGCTGCCTTCCGTAGGGGGCTGAATGAGTCCTTGAAAGACGCTCTCACCTATCGTGATTTACCTCGTGATCTGGAGAACTTAATTACTTTATGCCTACGATTAGAAGCCAGAGGTCTGGAGAGAAGATTTGAACGAGAGAGAGAGCGAGACAGAAGGCCACGTCAATTTCGGCCTCCAGTTCGTCCTATTGTTCACCCTTCTCCTGAACCAGTTCCTGCGGCCGCGGAACCTATGGAAATAGGCCCGGTACTCCATCTTTCAGCCGATGAGAAACAGCGTCGTAGATCCTTGGGCCTATGCTTATACTGTGGGCAGAAGGGACATTTGATTTTTGCATGCCCCAAGAAGTCGGGAAACGCCAGAACTTAGTGAAGGTCGGAGGTGCTTCACTAAGTGCTACTGTAGCCACACCTCTTCAACCCCAAAGACTGTTTGTTCCCATCAAGCTGCAGTGGCAAGGCCACCAAGTGGCCACCCAAGCTTTCATTGATTCAGGAGCAGCAGAAAATTTTATAGACAAGACCTGGGCTATGGATAATAACATACCCCTAAAGCCAAAGACTCCGAAAACAGCTATTTCTGCATTAGACGGGACTCCCCTGGGAACAGGAATGGTGTCCTCTCAGACGGATGTTATCGGTGCAGTAGTCGGCGTACTACATTTCGAGGAGATACAATTCGATGTCCTGTCCAGTCCTCATATACCCATTATCCTGGGAATGTCATGGCTCCAATCTCACAACCCCAGCATCGATTGGAGAGAAGGACAGATCTTGGCCTGGAGTAAGGAGTGTTTAAAGAAATGCTGTAACCCTTCCACTAAGTTAAATTTGATATTGGACACTCCAGCTGAAGACCCCCGTCATCTAATACCATCTCAGTACTGGGACTTTCTGGATGTCTTTTCTAAACAAAAGGCGAACACCTTACCTCCTCACCGTGCGTATGACTGCACCATAAAGCTGTTACCCGGTACCAGTCCACCTAAGGGGCACACGTACCCATTATCTCAACCCGAAAATCAAGCTTTGGCTCAATACATTGAAGAGAGTTTGAAAAAAGGATTCATCAGACCCTCAGCGTCTCCAGCCGGTGCAGGGTTCTTTTTCGTTGCCAAGAAGGACGGCTCTTTACGCCCCTGCATCGATTACC